>NW_024609818.1:537500-595000 GCF_018296145.1 Oncorhynchus tshawytscha
GCCATATTCACCAGACACAGACAGAGGCTGGGCAAGACTGCCTTCCTACAGCTGAAGAGAGGAGAAGGAGGAGAGGAGCCTATATCTCTGGAGGAGCGTCTCAGCCGCATGGAGGAGCAGCTGAAAGAGGAGGAGGAGAGAGAAGAGGGAGAGGAGAAAGATAAGGCAGGCGAAGGGAACTCCCGCCCGCAGGCGCGATTGGAGAAGCAGGTGACGTTTTCCATCGATACGAGGAAGGGGGCTGAGAAAGGGGCGGATAAATGGGAGGGGCCTGAGCCGGGGGGAGGGGCTGTTCTAGGGGAGTATAATGAGGTGGTCCTGAAGCTGAGTGAGGCTCTGAGGTCACTACAGAACGACATGCAGAAACTGACCCAACAACAACAACAGCTAATGGGCAAGAAGACCACACTCAAACCCACACCTAAAACTACACCCAATACCACACCTAAAACTACACCCAAAACCACACCTAAAACTACACCCAAAACAACACCTAAAAGTACACCCAGGACACCACCCAGGACCCCCACTAAGAGTCCGACTAGAACCCCGACCAAGAGCATCAGTAAGGCGTGGGTGATTCCTGCAGGCTCCAAACCCCCCACCTCCACTACCTCCCCCTCTCGCAGGGCCCTCCCCCAGCTCTCCTCCACCCCTCCCAAAACCCCCACCTCCACTACCTCCCCCTCTCGCAGGGCCATCCCCCAGCTCTCCTCCAACCCTCCCAAAACCCCCATCTCCTCCTCCTGCCCTGCCCCACGCACAAAGATCCACTCCTCCTCCCCCGTAGCCCTAAGCACCACCCGCGCCCCTCCCAACCCCACCCCCGCCCATCTGAGTTGAAGTTCCCTCCTTCCACCCGTGTCCTCACCCCCCCGCAGCATGTGGACTCCCTCCCACACCTGCGACGCGTCTCCCCCAGCCAGTGCCAGGTCCAGACCTCCTCCTCTTTCCGTATCGGGGGCCCCTGCACCCCCCAGCCCCAGCCCGAGGAGAGTACCTCGGAGACGGGCTCCAGCGAGACGCAGTTCAGCCTGGAGCTGGAGGAGCAGGAGGGTTTAGGGGGAGGCCGGCCCGTGTTTCCCCAGCCCAGGAGAGGCCGTTCTGGGGGTGGCAGCAGCTCCGGAGCCCCCTCCGAGGGCTCCTTTGAGAGCGAGACCCTGTCGCTCTCGGCCGCTTACTGCGGAGGAGGGGAGGGAGGGAGAGGAGGAGGAGCAGGAGGAGGAGGAGGGAATCGTTGCAGCCTGATGGAGGTGTCATTGTCATCCCTGGGAGGGCAAGAGGGGGGCAGTGACGAGCCAACTGACACAGAAGGACAGGAGTTGTTCTCTGACTCCATGAGCGACCACACAGAACCTCCAACAGGAGAAACATTGGAACCTACGGAACCCACGGGAGAACCGAGGGAATCTACGGGGGATCAAATAGAACAGACACAGAACACAGAACTCCGAGAACCCTCAGTGGAACCCACAGAGCAGACGGAACCGGAGGCGAGAGGAGGGCTTGGATTCTTCTTCAAGGTGAGTCTGGCGGAGGGAGAGACAGAGAGAGAATAGTCCCTCCCAGAAACAAGCCCTAACTAACACTCTGCCCTCTAGGCCTTTAGATGTAGATAAGACAACGTTAATTGAAGTTCATCGTTTCATTATTGACTCATAAGGAAATAAAAGACGATGTGTTTCTAGTGGTAGCCAATAAAGTAATGACAATGTGTGTGTGTGTGTGTGTGTTTGTGGTGTGTGTGTGTGCGCAGGAGGAGGTGCGTTGTGAAGATGAGATGGCTCAGAGGAGAGCTGCTCTGTTGGGGAGACAGCAGAAAAGAGCAGAGGACCTGAAGAGGAGGAGACAGTGGAACGAACAGGAGAGAGAGAGCAGGTGACACACACAGACACACTCATCATCCACTCAGCAAATAAACATTCAGACACACAGACACACAGACAGACAGACAGACAGACAGACAGACAGACAGACAGACAGACAGACAGACAGACAGACAGACAGACAGACAGACAGACGGACAGACACACAGACAGACACACAGACAGACACACAGACACACTCATCATCCACTCAGCAAATAAACATTCAGACAGACAGACAGACAGACAGACAGACAGACAGACAGACAGACAGACAGACACTCATCATCCACAGCAAATAAACACAGACAGACACAGACACACAGACAGACACACAGACAGACAGACAGACAGACAGACAGACAGGCAGACAGACAGACAGACACACTCATCATCCACTCAGCAAATAAACATTCAGACACACAGACACACAGACAGACAGACAGACAGGCAGACAGACAGACAGACAGACAGACAGACACACAGACACACTCATCATCCACTCAGCAAATAAACACAGACACACAGATCATCCACCAGCAAATAAACATACAGATCCCCCTAACCCCCCCCTCTATCTTTCCTTTAGACCCCCCCCTCTGAGGAGGAGGAGCGAAGAGGCTCTCTCCCACAGACCCCTCCCCTGTCCTGCACCCCTCCCCCCGCCGCCGGTGTCCCCTCCCTCACCCCCCCGACCACGCCCAGTCGCCGTGGTGATTTCACGCGGAAGGAGTACGCCCACCGACAGCAGATACGCATCATGTCTGACCTGGATAAGGTGCTGCGTCAGAAACACACCAATCAGGGACGAGTCGCCGCCAAGAAGTCCCGCCCCCGACCTCGGAGCATGACCCGGGAGGAGTCACAGCTGTCCCGCAGCCCAGCCAAGAGCACTATGGGTAATGGAATTGTAACGATAGGGTGTCTGTTTGTGTGTGTTAGCCAGACACTCTACTGATCCCCTTTACAGTGTCTGGGACGGGGGGACGGAGGTGCAGGCTTTTGTTCCAGCCCAGCACTCTGATTGATGCTCTAGTCTTCTGCTGCTTTACTCTGCATAATCACAAGTTATCAATATACTGTACCCCCCCTCTCTCTCTTCCTCCTCCTCTCTCTCCCTCCTCCTCTCGATCCCTCCTTCTCTCTGTCTCTCGCTTTCTCTCTCTCTCTCTCCCCCTTCTCTCCCTTCTCTCGCTCTCTCTCTCTCTCTCCCTTCTTTTTTTCTCTCTCTCTCTCTCTCCCTTCTCCTCTCTCTCCCTCCTCCTCTCTCTCCCTTCTTCTCTCTCCCTCCTCCTCTCTCTCCCTCCTCTCTCTCTCCCTTCTCTCTCCCTTATCTCTCTCTTCTTCTTTCTCTCCCTTCTTCTCTCTCTCCCTCCTCTCCTTCCTCTCTCCCTCCTCTCTCCCTTCTGTTCTCTCTCTTCTTCTCTCTCTCCCTCCTCTTTCTGTCCTATCTCTCCCTCCTTCTCTCTCTCCCTCCTTCTCTCTCTCTCCTTCTCTCTCTCCCTCCTTCTCTCTCCAGGTTCTAAGTTGACTAAGGTGTACTCTCACTCCTCTCTCAACCTGGCTGCTATGGCTGACCACACCGTCCCTGACAACACCGTCCCTGACCACACCGTCCCTGACAACACTGTCCCTGACCACACCGTCCCTGACCACACCGTCCCTGACCCTAGCAAGAAACCATCCAGGTAACACACTTACGTCGCTCTCTTTCTCTCTGACCCTTTATCTCTCTCTCTCTCTCTCTCTCATTCTGTCTCTGTCTCTCCCTTTGTCTCTCTCTCGCTCATTCTGTCTCTCTCTCTCTCTCTCTCTCTCATTCTGTCTCTGTCTCCCTTTGTCTCTCTCTCTCTCTCATTCTGTCTCTCTCTCCCTTTGTCTCTCTCTGTCTCTCATTCTGTCTCTGTCTCTCCCTTTGTCTCTCTCTGTCTCTCATTCTGTCTCTGTCTCTCCCTTTGTCTCTCTCTGTCTCTCATTCTGTCTCTGTCTCTCCTTTTTGTCTCTGTCTCTCTTCTGTCTCTGTCTCTCCCTTTGTCTCTCTCTCTCTCTCTCTGTCTCTCATTCTGTCTCTGTCTCTCCCTTTGTCTCTCTCTGTCTCTCATTCTGTCTCTCTCTCCCTTTGTCTCTCTCTCTCTCTCTCTGTCTCTCATTCTGTCTCTGTCTCTCCCTTTGTCTCTCTCTGTCTCTCATTCTGTCTCTGTCTCTCCCTTTGTCTCTCTCTCTCTCTCTCTCTCTCTCTCTCTCATTCTGTCTCTCCCTTTGTCTCTCTCTGTCTCTCATTCTGTCTCTGTCTCTCCCTTTGTCTCTCTCTCTCTCTCTCTGTCTCTCATTCTGTCTCTGTCTCTCCCTTTGTCTCTCTCTCTCTCTCTCTCTGTCTCTCATTCTGTCTCTGTCTCTCCCTTTGTCTCTCTCTGTCTCTCATTCTGTCTCTCTCTCCCTTTGTCTCTCTCTCTCTCTCATTCTGTCTCTGTCTCTCCCTTTGTCTCTCTCTGTCTCTCATTCTGTCTCTCTCTCCCTTTGTCTCTCTCTCTCTCTCTCTCATTCTGTCTCTCTCTCCCTTTGTCTCTCTCTGTCTCTCATTCTGTCTCTGTCTCTCCCTTTGTCTCTCTCTGTCTCTCTGTCTCTCATTCTGTCTCTGTCTCTCCCTCTGTCTCTCCCTTTGTCTCTCTCTGTCTCTCTCTCTCTCATTCTGTCTCTCTCTCCCTTTGTCTCTCTCTGTCTCTCTCTCTCTCATTCTGTCTCTCTCTCCCTTTGTCTCTCTCTGTCTCTCTCTCTCTCATTCTGTCTCTGTCTCTCCCTTTGTCTCTCTCTGTCTCTCTCTCTCTCATTCTGTCTCTGTCTCTCCCTTTGTCTCTCTCTGTCTCTCTCTCTCTCATTCTGTCTCTGTCTCTCCCTTTGTCTCTCTCTGTCTCTCTCTCTCTCATTCTGTCTCTCTCTCCCTTTGTCTCTCTCTGTCTCTCATTCTGTCTCTGTCTCTCCCTTTGTCTCTCTCTGTCTCTCTGTCTCTCATTCTGTCTCTGTCTCTCCCTCTGTCTCTCTCTCTCTCTCTGTCTCTCATTCTGTCTCTGTCTCTCCCTTTGTCTCTCTCTGTCTCTCTCTGTCTCTGTCTCTCCCTTTGTCTCTCTCTCTCTCTCATTCTGTCTCTGTCTCTCCCTTTGTCTCTCTCTGTCTCTCATTCTGTCTCTCCCTTTGTCTCTCTCTGTCTCTCATTCTGTCTCTCTCTCCCTTTGTCTCTCTCTGTCTCTCATTCTGTCTCTGTCTCTCCCTTTGTCTCTCTCTGTCTCTCATTCTGTCTCTGTCTCTCTCTGTCTCTGTCTCTCCCTTTGTCTCTCTCTCTCTCATTCTGTCTCTGTCTCTCCCTTTGTCTCTCTCTGTCTCTCATTCTGTCTCTCTCTCCCTTTGTCTCTCTCTGTCTCTGTCTCTCTCTCTCTGTCTCTCATTCTGTCTCTGTCTCTCCCTTTGTCTCTCTCTGTCTCTCATTCTGTCTCTCTCTGTCTCTCATTCTGTCTCTGTCTCTCCCTTTGTCTCTCTCTGTCTCTCTCTGTCTCTGTCTCTCCCTTTGTCTCTCTCTCTCTCTCATTCTGTCTCTGTCTCTCCCTTTGTCTCTCTCTGTCTCTCATTCTGTCTCTCTCTCCCTTTGTCTCTCTCTGTCTCTCTCTCTCTCTCTGTCTCTCATTCTGTCTCTGTCTCTCCCTTTGTCTCTCTCTGTCTCTCATGCTGTCTCTGTCTCTCCCTTTGTCTCTCTCTGTCTCTCATTCTGTCTCTGTCTCTCCCTTTGTCTCTCTCTGTCTCTCATTCTGTCTCTGTCTCTCCCTTTGTCTCTCTCTGTCTCATTCTGTCTCTCTCTCTCCCTTTGTCTCTCTCTGTCTCTCATTCTGTCTCTGTCTCTCCCTTTGTCTCTCTCTGTCTCTCATTCTGTCTCTGTCTCTCCCTTTGTCTCTCTCTCGCTCATTCTGTCTCTCTCTCTCTCTCATGTCTGTCTCTGTCTCTCCCTTTGTCTCTCTCTGTCTCTCATTCTGTCTCTGTCTCTCCCTTTGTCTCTCTCTCGCTCATTCTGTCTCTCTCTCTCCCTTTGTCTCTCTCTGTCTCTCATTCTGTCTCTGTCTCTCCCTTTGTCTCTCTCTGTCTCTCATTCTGTCTCTGTCTCTCCCTTTGTCTCTCTCTCGCTCATTCTGTCTCTCTCTCTCTCTCATGCTGTCTCTGTCTCTCCCTTTGTCTCTCTCTGTCTCTCATTCTGTCTCTGTCTCTCCTTTGTCTCTCTCTGTCTCTCATTCTGTCTCTGTCTCTCCCTTTGTCTCTCTCTGTCTCTCATTCTGTCTCTGTCTCTCCCTTTGTCTCTCTCTGTCTCTCATTCTGTCTCTGTCTCTCATTCTGTCTCTGTCTCTCCTTTGTCTCTCTCTCGCTCATTCTGTCTCTCTCTCTCTCTCTCTCTCTCTCATTCTGTCTCTGTCTCTCCCTTTGTCTCTCTCTCTCTGTCTCTCATTCTGTCTCTGTCTCTCCCTTTGTCTCTCTCTCGCTCATTCTGTCTCTCTCTCTCTCTCTGTCTCTCATTCTGTCTCTGTCTCTCCCTTTGTCTCTCTCTCTGTCTCTCATTCTGTCTCTGTCTCTCCCTTTGTCTCTCTCTGTCTCTCATTCTGTCTCTGTCTCTCCCTTTGTCTCTCTCTGTCTCTCATTCGGTCTCTGTCTCTCCCTTTGTCTCTCTCTCGCTCATTCTGTCTCTCTCTCTCTCTCTCTCTCTCTCTCTCATTCTGTCTCTGTCTCTCCCTTTGTCTCTCTCTCTCTGTCTCTCATTCTGTCTCTGTCTCTCCCTTTGTCTCTCTCTCGCTCATTCTGTCTCTCTCTCTCTCTCTCTCATTCTGTCTCTGTCTCTCCCTTTGTCTCTCTCTGTCTCTCTCTCTCTCTCTCATTCTGTCTCTGTCTCTCCCTTTGTCTCTCTCTCTCTGTCTCTCATTCTGTCTCTGTCTCTCCCTTTGTCTCTCTGTCTCTCATTCTGTCTCTGTCTCTCCCTTTGTCTCTCTCTCGCTCATTCTGTCTCTGTCTCTCCCTTTGTCTCTCTCTCGCTCATTCTGTCTCTCTCTCTCTCTCTGTCTCATGCCTCTGTCTCTCCCTTTGTCTCTCTCTGTCTCTCATTCTGTCTCTGTCTCTCCCTTTGTCTCTCTCTCGCTCATTCTGTCTCTCTCTCTCATTCTGTCTCTGTCTCTCCCTTTGTCTCTCTCTCTCTGTCTCTCATTCTGTCTCTGTCTCTCCCTTTGTCTCTCTCTCTCTGTCTCTCATTCTGTCTCTGTCTCTCCCTTTGTCTCTCTCTCTCTGTCTCTCATTCTGTCTCTGTCTCTCCCTTTGTCTCTCTCTCTCTCTCTCTCTCATTCTGTCTCTGTCTCTCCCTTTGTTTGTCTCTCATTCTGTCTCTGTCTCTCATTCTGTCTCTGTCTCTCCCTTTGTCTCTCTCTCTCATTCTGTCTCTCTTTGTCTCTGTCTCTCTTCTGTCTCTCTCTCTCTCATTCTGTCTCTGTCTCTCCCTTTGTCTCTCTCATTCTGTCTCTGTCTCTCCCTTTGTCTCTCTCTCTCTCTGGTATATTCATCCAGGGTAACAAAAAAGGCCACCTGAGTTATTCACAAATACCATACAAGTGAAAACAACAATTCATTTAAAACAGAATGGGCGGGGCCATAATGTGGGGGGCCATAATATGGGCGGGGGCCACAAAAAAATAATCATGAGGGGCCTCAATGTGCTCATCTGGTAACCACATCCATCCAAGATTTTTAAATGGGCATGGGTGGGGGCCACTAAAAAACTAATCATGAGGGGCCTCACTTGCTCGCTCATCTGCGTAACCATCCATCCATCCAAGATTTTTAAATGTTAAATCTAATTCCCTGCAATTCTAAAAATTTTGCCATGGGTGGCCACTAGACTTAGCAATCTAAAAACATTAGCTTTTTTTAAATAGGATATCTAAGTTAAACTGAAAAACACAATCATTGGTACATAGCTGGCCACTAGACTAACTTAGCCTAAAAACATGATTGACACAAGTGTACATAGCTGGCCACTAGACTAACTTAGCAATCTAAAAACATCTAGCTGACATGGGCTAATTGAGTACATAGCTGGCCACTAGACTAACTTAGCAATCTAAAAACATCTAGCTGACATGGGCTAATTGAGTACATAGCTGGCCACTAGACTAAAAAATCTAGCAATCTAAAAACATCTCTAGCTGACATGGGCTAATTGAGTACATAGCTGGCCACTAGACTAACTTAGCAATCTAAAAACATCTAGCTGACATGGGCTAATTGAGTACATAGCTGGCCACTAGACTAACTTAGCAATCTAAAAACATCTAGCTGACATGGGCTAATTGAGTACATAGCTGGCCACTAGACTAACTTAGCAATCTAAAAACATCTAGCTGACATGGGCTAATTGAGTACATAGCTGGCCACTAGACTAACTTAGCAATCTAAAAACATCTAGCTGACATGGGCTAATTGAGTACATAGCTGGCCACTAGACTAACTTAGCAATCTAAAAACATCTAGCTGACATGGGCTAATTGAGTACATAGCTGGCCACTAGACTAACTTAGCAATCTAAAAACATCTAGCTGACATGGGCTAATTGAGTACATAGCTGGCCACTAGACTAACTTAGCAATCTAAAAACATCTAGCTGACATGGGCTAATTGAGTACATAGCTGGCCACTAGACTAACTTAGCAATCTAAAAACATCTAGCTGACATGGGCTAATTGAGTACATAGCTGGCCACTAGACTAACTTAGCAATCTAAAAACATCTAGCTGACATGGGCTAATTGAGTACATAGCTGGCCACTAGACTAACTTAGCAATCTAAAAACATCTAGCTGACATGGGCTAATTGAGTACATAGCTGGCCACTAGACTAACTTAGCAATCTAAAAACATCTAGCTGACATGGGCTAATTGAGTACATAGCTGGCCACTAGACTAACTTAGCAATCTAAAAACATCTAGCTGACATGGGCTAATTGAGTACATAGCTGGCCACTAGACTAACTTAGCAATCTAAAAACATCTAGCTGACATGGGCTAATTGAGTACATAGCTGGCCACTAGACTAACTTAGCAATCTAAAAACATCTAGCTGACATGGGCTAATTGAGTACATAGCTGGCCACTAGACTAACTTAGCAATCTAAAAACATCTAGCTGACATGGGCTAATTGAGTACATAGCTGGCCACTAGACTAACTTAGCAATCTAAAAACATCTAGCTGACATGGGCTATTGAGTACATAGCTGGCCACTAGACTAACTTAGCAATCTAAAAACATCTAGCTGACATGGGCTAATTCAGTGACTGCTCACGTAACAAGAGAAAAACAGCTGATGCACCAATCACATTTCAGAACTACACCTTCAGTATTCTACTAACTCTTACCCTTCCTCTCTTCCAGCCGCCCTGATTCGCCCTCACGTCTGATGTCACCGAGCCGACTGGCCAATCAGAACGGAGACAAGGACTGGGAGATCGGCTCCAATGGCTCCTCCCCTTCCATCCCAGAATACACCGGTACGACGTGATAGGAAATGGAATGATGTCAAAGAATTGTCCTGTTATAAAACTGTTGTACCCTAAATCTAAATTTGCTTTGTGTGTGTGTTGTGTGTATGTGTGTGTGTGTGTGTGTGTGTGTGTGTGTGTGTGTGTGTGTGTGTGTGTGTGTGTGTGTGTGTGTGTGTGCGCGTGTGCGTGCGTGTGTGTTTCCCAGGGCCCAAACTGTTCAAGGAGCCGAGCTTCAAGTCCAATAAGTTCATCATCCACAATGCTCTGTCTCGCTGCTGTCTGGCTGGCAAGGTCAACGAGACTCAGAAGAACAAGATGGTGGAGGTGGGATGTCCTTGTATTTAACCCACATAGGGCTTTATACACACACAGTACTAACTAACCAGACCTGACTTCAAAGGAGTTTTCTTTGAAATACTGCTCAAAAGTGCACAAGTGCACACACACACACACACACACACACTGACAGACCACACACACACACACACACACACACACACACACACACACACACACACACACACACACACACACACACACTGAAGACCAGTTTTCTTCCACACAAACATTGTTTTCTCTCCCCCCACCAGGAGATGGAGAAGAGTCCAGCCAACCACTTCCTGATTCTGTTCCGTGATTCCAACTGTCAGTTCCGAGCCGTCTACACCATGAGCCCCGAGACTGATGAGCTCATCCGATTGGCCGGGGTGGGCCCGCGTGTTGTAAGCCCCGCCCTGGTGGAGTCCATCTATAAGTACAGCTCCGACAGGAAACAGTTCAGCTGTATCCCGTCCAAGACCATGTCCATGAGTGTCGACGCCTTCACCTTACCAGGACACCTGTGGCACAGCAAGAGGCCTGGCAAGCCTAAATAACCATGTATATACATACATACATACCTGTGGCACAGCAAGAGGCCTGGCAAGCCTAAATAACCATGTATATACTGTATATACATACAGGAATGGATACACACACACACAAACACACACAAACACACACAAACAACTGAATTACTGTTTGTCCTGCATGGGACACACTACCCCTCTCGCCCTTCTCATCGGACCTACTGACTGTTGACGAGGTGCTTTCTCTCCCCTGTATGTGCATGGAAATGGAACAGTCCAACTATCCACCCTTATGGAGATGGCTCTAAGACTCGTCCACACGCGGGGGATGCTGAAGACCAGTTGTTGTTGTAAAAATGACCTTTTCAATCTTAAATGGCTACACTACACAGAAACAAACTACACAAAAAGTGTATCTTTCTCTTTTTTTAGTTAAAACGTTCTCCTGTAAATGTCTGAGGTACAAAATGATTGTTTCTCTGATACCCATAAACCCTTTGGCCTTATGTTCTGTTCTGTTCACTACTAGCTGAAAGGCTGGAGGCATGCTGATAGCCATTGTGTAGGTTGACTAACGTTTTCTGTTTTATAACACGAACACAATCCTTCTAATGCCTTCTGGCCAACGACTGGCAGACGCAGGACTTTTATGATCCTGCAAACCGGAAGACCTGTTCTTTAATGTGAATAGGAGAAAAGAACAGGAGATGTGTGTTCACCAAATAGCACAAAAATCAAAGCCATCACTGGCAGACTAAGGCCTAGATTCAATCCGATTCTGCACTATAGCTCGACTGAAATTTAAAAGCACTGTTCCCGCATTCGCCAAGACTGCATTCTCGACAAACGCTGAATACGTTGGCCAAATCGGAAATGACCTTTAAATTTCAATCGCGCTATAAGGCAGATGTTCTGCGCTATAGATTGAATCCCCAATCTGCCATAACTGATCTGTACAAAGACGCTGCAGCGTGGACATGTGGTCTCACAGTGACTTGGACAGGAGCTCACCGGGACTGAGTACCGAACGGAACCTCAAATGTTCTACTGCTTGACTTGGACAGGAGCTCACCGGGACTGAGTACCGAACGGAACCTCAAATGTTCTACTGCTTGACTTGGACAGGAGCTCACCGGGACTGAGTACCGAACGGAACCTCAAATGTTCTACTGCTTGACTTGGACAGGAGCTCACCGGGACTCAAACGGAACCTCAAATGTTCTACTGCTTGACTTGGACAGGAGCTCACCGGGACTGAGTACCGAACGGAACCTCAAATGTTCTACTGCTTGACTTGGACAGGAGCTCACCGGGACTGAGTACCGAACGGAACCTCAAATGTTCTACTGCTTGACTTGGACAGGAGCTCACCTGGGACTGAGTACCGAACGGAACCTCAAATGTTCTACTGCTTGACTTGGACAGGAGCTCACCGGGACTGAGTACCGAACGGAACCTCAAATGTTCTACTGCTTGACTTGGACAGGAGCTCACCGGGACTGAGTACCGAACGGAACCTCTCCCGGTCTTATTTCATCAAATGGTCTACTGCTTGACTTGGACAGGAGCTCACCGGGACTGAGTACCGAACGGAACCTCAAATGTTCTACTGCTTGACTTCCTGCACCTCTTACAGAACATTATCTCTAAACCGTTGCAGAGTTCCTGCACCTCTTACAGAACATTATCTCTAAACCGTTGCAGAGTTCCTGCACCTCTTACAGAATATTATCTCTAAACCTTTGCAGAGTTCCTGCACCTAAATATAAACAGTACCGGTACTCAAAATGAGTACTGGCACCTATTTTAGTCCAAGTCAAGCACTGGTTGTTATGGGTTGTCAGCCAATAGAAATGTAAAACCCTGACAGTTAAAGGTCAGGGGTCAGGGGTTATGACCCACCCACGGTACAGTCGGGTTAATAAAGTAGATGTGTTTTAAAACCTGACTCTGTCTATCTGAACGAAACAGTCATCTGAACCCAAATAACTGGTGTGCTTCTTACCTCCTCTCTCTGACTAACTGGCCTGGTCTTATAGTAGTTATATACATTCTACTAGGGTATAGTGGTAGTTATATCTCTCTCTCTCTCTCTCTTTCTCTTTCCTCCCCCACTCCCTCCCTCCCATCCTCCCGGTCTTATTTCATCAACATTGTTTTCTCTCTCTTATTTGAGGGTTATATCATTATGATAATTACAACCCAACTGTATAAAGTTGAATTATACTATATATAATGTCACTGTAAATGTCCTGCTGTCACGGCAGATTTCCTCCTCTTCGTCTGAGGAGGAGTAAGGATCGGACCAAGATGCGGCGAGGTAAGTGTTCGTCATTTTAATGTGAAAAACTGAACACTACAAAACAACAACGTGACGCTAATCAAACACTGTGCTAACAAGCAACATAACATAGACAATCACCCACAACCCACAATGACAAAACAGGCTACCTAAATATGGTTCCCAATCAGAGACAATGACTAACACCTGCCTCTGATTGAGAACCATATCGGGCCAAACACAGAAACAGACAAACTAGACATACAACATAGAATGCCCACTCAGATCACCCCCTGACCAAACAGAACATAGAAACATACAAAGCAAACTATGGTCAGGGTGTGACACCTGCGGCAGCTAACTCACTGAGAAGACCTCAAGTAGTATTTAATAACCTAGAAAATAAATGTAGAGAGAACTACTGAAAAGAATAAATGAATATACCGAAATATATGTACATTCTACTAGAGTATGTATAGTGATAGTTATAGTATATATACATTCTACTAGGGTATAGTGATAGTTATAGTATATATACATTCTACTAGGGTATAGTGGTAGTTATATTATATATACATTCTACTTGGGTATAGTGATAGTTATATATACATTCTACTAGGGTATAGTGGTAGTTATAATATATATACATTCTACTAGGGAATAGTGGTAGTTATATTATATCTACATTCTACTAGGGTATAGTGGTAGTTATAATATATATACATTCTACTAGGGTATAGTGGTAGTTATTATATATACATTCTACTAGGGTATAGTGGTAGTTATATATACATTCTACTAGGGTATAGTGGTAGTTATTATATATACATTCTACTAGGGTATAGTGGTAGTTATAATATATATACATTCTACTAGGGTATAGTGGTAGTTATACATTCTATAGGGTATACATTCTACTAGGGTATAGTGGTAGTTATATATACATTCTACTAGGGTATATAGTTATAATATATACATTCTACTAGGGTATAGTGGTAGTTATATATACATTCTACTAGGGTATAGTGGTAGTAGTATATATATACATTCTACTAGGGTATAGTGGTAGTTATATATACATTCTACTAGGGTATAGTGGTAGTTATATATACATTCTACTAGGGTATAGTGGTAGTTATTATATATACATTCTACTAGGGTATAGTGGTAGTTATAATATATATACATTCTACTAGGGTATAGTGGTAGTTATATATACATTCTACTAGGGTATAGTGGTAGTTATATATACATTCTACTAGGGTATAGTGGTAGTTATATATATATATACATTCTATAGGGTATAGTGGTAGTTATATACATTCTACTAGGGTATAGTGGTAGTTATATATACATTCTACTAGGGTATAGTGGTAGTTATATTACATTCTACTAGGGTATAGTGGTAGTTATATATACATTCTACTAGGGTATAGTGGTAGTTATAATATATATACATTCTACTAGGGTATAGTGGTAGTTATATATATACATTCTACTAGGGTATAGTGGTAGTTATAATATATACATTCTACTAGGGTATAGTGGTAGTTATTATATTATACATTCTACTAGGGTATAGTGGTAGTTATATATACATTCTACTAGGGTATAGTGGTAGTTATAATATATATACATTCTACTAGGGTATAGTGGTAGTTATATATACATTCTACTAGGGTATAGTGGTAGTTATATATACATTCTACTAGGGTATAGTGGTAGTTATAATATATATACATTCTACTAGGGTATAGTGGTAGTTATAATATATATACATTCTACTAGGGTATAGTGGTAGTTATATATACATTCTACTAGGGTATAGTGGTAGTTATAATATATATACATTCTACTAGGGTATAGTGGTAGTTATAATATATATACATTCTACTAGGGTATAGTGGTAGTTATATATACATTCTACTAGGGTATATTCGTAGTTATAATATATATATACATTCTACTAGGGTATAGTGGTAGTTATAATATATATATATACATTCTACTAGAGTATAGTGGTAGTTATATATACATTCTACTAGGGTATAGTGGTAGTTATATTATATATACATTCTACTAGGGTATAGTGGTAGTTATATATATATATACATTCTACTAGGGTATAGTGGTAGTATATATATATAGTGGTATATATATACTAGGGTATAGTGGTAGTTATATATTCTACTAGGGTATAGTGGTAGTTATATATATTCTACTAGGGTATAGTGGTATATATATACATTCTACTAGGGTATAGTGGTAGTTATATATATATACATTCTACTAGGGTATAGTGGTAGTTATATATATATATACATTCTACTAGGGTATAGTGGTAGTTATTATATATACATTCTACTAGGGTATAGTGGTAGTTATAATATATATACATTCTACTAGGGTATAGTGGTAGTTATAATATATATAGTGATAGTTATACATTCTACTAGGGTATAGTGGTAGTTATAATATATATATACATTCTACTAGGGTATAGTGGTAGTTATATATACATTCTATATATACATTCTACTAGGGTATAGTGGTAGTTATATATACATTCTTAGGGTATAGTGGTAGTTATATATACATTCTACTAGGGTATAGTGGTAGTTATAATATATATACATTCTACTAGGGTATAGTGGTAGTTATAATATATATATACATTCTACTAGGGTATAGTGGTAGTTATAATATATATATACATTCTACTAGGGTATAGTGGTAGTTATAATATATATATACATTCTACTAGGGTATAGTGGTAGTTATATATATATATACATTCTACTAGGGTATAGTGGTAGTTATATATACATTCTACTAGGGTATAGTGGTAGTTATATATACATTCTACTAGGGTATAGTGGTAGTTATATATACATTCTACTAGGGTATAGTGGTAGTTATAGTATATATACATTCTACTTATATATACATTCTACTAGGGTATAGTGGTAGTTATAATATATATACATTCTACTAGGGTATAGTGGTAGTTATAATATATACATTCTACTAGGGTATAGTGGTAGTTATATATATATACATTCTACTAGGGTATAGTGGTAGTTATAATATATATACATTCTACTAGGGTATAGTGGTAGTTATAATATATATACATTCTACTAGGGTATAGTGGTAGTTATATATACATTCTACTAGGGTATAGTGGTAGTTATAATATATATACATTCTACTAGGGTATAGTGGTAGTTATAATATATATACATTCTACTAGGGTATAGTGGTAGTTATAATATATATACATTCTACTAGGGTATAGTGGTAGTTATAATATATATACATTCTACTAGGGTATAGTGGTAGTTATATATACATTCTACTAGGGTATAGTGGTAGTTATAATATATATACATTCTACTAGGGTATAGTGGTAGTTATATTATATATACATTCTACTAGGGTATAGTGGTAGTTATATATACATTCTACTAGGGTATAGTGGTAGTTATATATACATTCTACTAGGGTATAGTGGTAGTTATAATATATATACATTCTACTAGGGTATAGTGGTAGTTATATATACATTCTACTAGGGTATAGTGGTAGTTATATATACATTCTACTAGGGTATAGTGGTAGTTATAATATATATACATTCTACTAGGGTATAGTGGTAGTTATATATACATTCTACTAGGGTATAGTGGTAGTTATATATATACATTCTACTAGGGTATAGTGGTAGTTATTATATATACATTCTACTAGTGGTATAGTGGTAGTTATATATACATTCTACTAGGGTATAGTGGTAGTTATATATATATATACATTCTACTAGGGTATAGTGGTAGTTATATATACATTCTACTAGGGTATAGTGGTAGTTATATATACATTCTACTAGGGTATAGTGGTAGTTATAATATATATACATTCTACTAGGGTATAGTGGTAGTTATATTATATATACATTCTACTAGGGTATAGTGGTAGTTATAATATATATACATTCTACTAGGGTATAGTGGTAGTTATATATACATTCTACTAGGGTATAGTGGTAGTTATATATACATTCTACTAGGGTATAGTGGTAGTTATAATATATATACATTCTACTAGGGTATAGTGGTAGTTATATATACATTCTACTAGGGTATAGTGGTAGTTATATTATATATACATTCTACTAGGGTATAGTGGTAGTTATATATACATTCTACTAGGGTATAGTGGTAGTTATATATACATTCTACTAGGGTATAGTGGTAGTTATAATATATATACATTCTACTAGGGTATAGTGGTAGTTATAATATATATACATTCTACTAGGGTATAGTGGTAGTTATAATATATATACATTCTACTAGGGTATAGTGGTAGTTATATATACATTCTACTAGGGTATAGTGGTAGTTATATATACATTCTACTAGGGTATAGTGGTAGTATAGTTATATATATATACATTCTACTAGGGTATAGTGGTAGTTATATGTACATTCTACTAGGGTATAGTGGTAGTTATATATACATTCTACTAGGGTATAGTGGTAGTTATATATATATACATTCTACTAGGGTATAGTGGTAGTTATAATATATATATACATTCTACTAGGTATAGTGGTAGTTATAATATATATACATTCTACTAGGTATAGTGGTATATATGTACATTCTACTAGGGTATAGTGGTAGTTATAATATATATACATTCTACTAGGGTATAGTGGTAGTTATATATACATTCTACTAGGGTATAGTGGTAGTTATATATACATTCTACTAGGGTATAGTGGTAGTTATAATTATATATACATTCTACTAGGGTATAGTGGTAGTTATAGTAGGGTATAGTGGTAGTTATATATACATTCTACTAGGGTATAGTGGTAGTTATATATATACATTCTACTAGGGTATAGTAGTTATATATACATTCTACTAGGGTATAGTGGTAGTTATATATACATTCTACTAGGGTATAGTGGTAGTTATATTATATATACATTCTACTAGGGTATAGTGGTAGTTATAATATATATACATTCTACTAGGGTATAGTGGTAGTTATATATACATTCTACTAGGGTATAGTGGTAGTTATATTATATCTACATTCTACTAGGGTATAGTGGTAGTTATATATACATTCTACTAGGGTATAGTGGTAGTTATAATATATGTACATTCTACTAGGGAATAGTGGTAGTTATAATATATGTACTAGGGTATGTATAGTGATAGAGTTATGTCTGTGTTCTGTAGGTTAAACAGGGAGTGGTATATTTATATAACTGAGATGCAACACACAAACACATCATACGCACACATATCCACACACGTGTACACACACACACACACACACACACACACACACACACATGCACACACACACGCACGCACGTACACACGACATGCACTTTTATGCTTTCTGAAAGATGGACACATACGTGTGCACAAAGACTTTCTCTTGGGTGTACACAGACACAAACACACACACATTAACACAGACACAAACACACATACATTAACACAGACACACACACACACACATTAACACAGACACAAACACAGACACATAAACACAGACACACACACACACAAACACAGACACATAAACACAGACACAAACACAGACACAAACACAGACACACAGACACAAACACACACACATAAACACAGACACAAACACACACACATAAACACAGACACAAACACACATAAACACAGACACAAACACACACACATTAACACAGACACAAACACAGACACATAAACACAGACACAAACACACATAAACACAGACACAAACACACATAAACACAGACACAAACACAGACACATAAACACAGACACAAACACACAGACAACACAGACACAAACATACATAAACACAGACACAAACACAGACACACACACACATAAACACAGACACAAACACACATAAACACAGACACAAACACATCATACGCACACATATCCACACACGTGTACACACACACACACACACACACACACACACACACACACACACACACATGCACACAAACACAGCACACACACGACACATGCACTTTTATGCAGACACTGAAAGATGGACACATACGTGTGCACAAAGACTTTCTCTTGGGTAAACACAGACACAAACACACACACATAAACACAGACACAAACACACACACATAAACACAGACACATAAACACACACATAAACACACAGACACAAACACACACAAACACAGACACAAACACACACACACACAGACACAAACACACACACACACAGGTGTTGTTAGTGATTCCTGCTGTGTAATTGCTTTAGCCATGTGAATGGAGAATAAAGGGTGTGATGAGAGATCTGATGACACCCTGGTTAACACTCATTACTACCCAAGATGCACCACTTCACTGTCTTACAATACATCAATTCAATTCAAGGGCTTTATTGGCATGGGAAACATGTGTTAACATTGCCAAAGCAAGTGAGGTAGACAACATACAAAGTGAATATATAAAGTGAAAAAACAACAAAAATTAACAGTAAACATTACACATACAGAAGTTTCAAAACAGTAAAGACATTACAAATGTCATATTATAAATATATATACAGTGTTTTAGCAATGTACAAATGGTTAAAGGACACAAGATCAAATAAATAAGCATAAATATGGGTTGTATTTACAATGGTGTTTGTTCTTCACTGGTTGCCCTTTTCTCGTGGCAACAGGTCCCAAATATTGCTGCTGTGATGGTACACTGTGGTATTTCACCCAGTAGATATGGGAGTTTTTCAAAATTGGATTTGTTTTCGAATTCTTTGTGGATCTGTGTAATTTGAGGGAAATATGTCTCTCTAATATGGTCATATATTGGGCAGGAGGTTAGGAAGTGCAGCTCAGTTTCCACCTCATTTTGTGGGCAGTGAGCACATAGCCTGTCTTCTCTTGAGAGCCATGTCTGCCTACGGCGGCCTTTCTCAATAGCAAGGCTATGCTCACTGAGTCTGTACATAGTCAAAGCTTTCCTTAATTTTGGGTCAGTCACAGTGGTCAGGTATTCTGCCACTGTGTACTCTCTGTGTAGGGCCAAATAGCATTCTAGTTTGCTCTGTTTTTTTGTTAATTCTTTCCAATGTGTTAAGTAATTATCTTTTTGTTTTCTCATGATTTGGTTGGGTCTAATTGTGCTGCTGTCCTGGGGCTCTGTAGGGTGTGTTTGTGTTTGTGAACAGAGCCCCAGGACCAGCTTTCTTAGGGGACTCTTCTCCAGGTTCATCTCTCTGTAGGTGATGGCTTTGTTATGGAAGGTTTGTGAATCGCTTCCTTTTAGGTGGTTGTAGAATTTAACGGCTCTTTTCTGGATTTTGATAATTAGTGGGTATCGGCCTAATTCTGCTCTCCTTGCATTATTTGGTGTTCTACGTTGTACATGGAGGATATTTTTGCAGAATTCTGCGTGCAGAGTCTCAATTTGGTGTTTGTCCCATTTTGTGAAGTCTTGGTTGGTGAGCGGACCCCAGACCTCACAACCATAAAGGGCAATGGGCTCTATGACTGATTCAAGTATTTTTAGCCAAATTCTAATTGGTATGTTGAAATGTATGTTTCTTTTGATGGCATAGAATGCCCTTCTTGCCTTGTCATCTCTCTCTCCCTCCCTCCCTCCTTCCCTCCCTCCCTCCTGTCCCCTTTCTCTCTCTGTTTCTCTCCCCGTCCCCTTTCTCTCTCTGCCTCTACCTGGCTCTCTCTCCCTGTTTCTCTCTCTCTCCCTGTTTCTCTCTCTCTCCCTGTTTCTCTCTCTCTCCCACCCTCCCTCCCTCCCTCCCTCCCTCCCTCCCTCCCTCCTGTCCCCTTTCTCTCTCTGTTTATCTCCCCATCCCCTTTCTCTCTCCGCCTCTACCTGGCTCTCTCTCCCTGTTTCTCCCTCCGCCTCTACCTGGCTCTCTCTCCCTGTTTCTCCCTCCCTCCCTCCCTCCCTCCCTCCCTCCCTCCCTCCCTCCCTCCCTCCCTCCCTCCCTCCCTCCCTCCCTCCCTCCCTCCCTCCCTCCCTCCCACCCCTTCCCCTTTCTCTCTCAGCCTCTACCTGGCTCTCTCTCCCTGTTTCTCTCTCTCTCCCACCCTTCCCCCTCTCTCTGTGTCTGCGTACCTCTAAGGTGCTGAGGCATGGACTCACGTTTATCAGCGTACACAAAGAAGTTCATCAGAATCCCCCCCATCTCCTTCCTCTTCCCTACACACCAGACACCTGAGAGCCTTTTGAAAGTCATGTTGCTACAATCAGAACTAGATATTACCTCAGGGACTAAAGGGGACATAGGAGCTAGGGTAAGGAGACATAGGCTAGGAGCTAGGGGACATAGGAGGTAGGGTAAGTAGGCCAGGAGCTAGGGGACATAGGAGGTAGGGTAAGTAGACATAGGCTAGGAGCTAGGAGACATAGGAGCTAGGGTAAGGAGACAGGCTAGGAGTTAGGGGACATAGGACCTAGGGTAAGGAGACATAGGCTAGGAGCTAGGGGACATAGGAGCTAGGGTAAGAAGACGTAGGCTAGGAGCTAGGGGACATAGAAGGCTAGGAGCTAGGGTAAGGAGACATAGGCTATGAGCTAGGGGACATAGAAGGCTAGGAGCTAGGGTAAGGAGACACAGGCTAGGAGCTAGGGGATATAGAAGGTTAGGAGCTAGGATAAGGAGACACAGGCTAGGAGCTAGGGGACATAGAAGGTTAGGAGCTAGGATAAGGAGACACAGGCTAGGAGCTAGGGGATATAGAAGGTTAGGAGCTAGGATAAGGAAACACAGGCTAGGAACTAGGGGGATAGAAGGTTAGGAGCTAGGATAAGGAGACACAGGTTAGGAGCTAGGATAAGGAGACACAGGCTAGGAGCTAGGGGACATAGAAGGTTAGGAGCTAGGATAAGGAGACACAGGCTAGGAGCTAGGGGATATAGAAGGTTAGGAGCTAGGATAAGGAGACACAGCTAGGAGCTAGGGGGGGATATAGAAGGTTAGGAGCTAGGGATAAGGGACACAGGCTAGGAGCTAGGGGATATAGAAGGTTAGGAGCTAGGATTAGTAGACACAGGCTAGGAGCTAGGGGATATAGAAGGTTAGGAGCTAGGATTAGTAGACACAGGCTAGGAGCTAGGGGATATAGAAGGTTAGGAGCTAGGATAAGGAGACACAGGCTAGGAGCTAGGGGATATAGAAGGTTAGGAGCTAGGATTAGTAGACACAGGCTAGGAGCTAGGGGATATAGAAGGTTAGGAGCTAGGGTAAGGACACACAGGCTAGGAGCTAGGGGATATAGAAGGTTAGGAGCTAGGGTAAGGACACACAGGCTAGGAGCTAGGGGATATAGAAGGTTAGGAGCTAGGATTAGTAGACACAGGCTAGGCAGACAGATTGTACACTGTGTTCTAGTACTACTCCTCCAACAGTCCTCCCATCACAGGGCTGGGCTGGGGAAAACCCCACAGGACGAACATAAACATTAGATTAACCATTAGGACACCACACAACGTGGCCTTCTGCCAGCCATTGTCTCAGAGGTGAGAAGAGGAACGTCAGATAGGCATTTAACAACTGTTTAAGTTATGGAACTGCATTGCTTGTTGTTATCAAAATGATTCTACGGTTGTAGGCCCTGTGTGTATAACCATATGTGTAAAAGTGATTTGCTTTGGTGTACACACACGTTTAATATCTCCATAGTTGCGTAAGCTTTATATAGTTTTATATCTCCATAGTTACATAAGATTTATATAGTTTTATAACTCCACAGTTACACAAGCTGTAAATGTGTTTTATATCTCCATAGTTACATAAGATTTATATAGTTTTTATTCTCCAAATTACTACACACTTTCCCACTCAAGGTGTTGTGTCCCCCTCCCCCTTCTTAATCTCCTCCACCACCTCCCCCTCTCCCCCTCCTTAACAATAAGGCCTATAATTGTACCCAGAACTCCCGGGGCGACAGATGAGCAGAACACCTGAGCATCCTAACAGGTTCAATCATGACACCCTGGCTGTTGTGCCAAGAGTCAATCTCTTTCTTTATCTCGCCGTTCTCTCTCCATTCTCCCACTATCATTCTCTCTTTATCTCTTTATCTCCTCACTCTCTTCTCTCACACACTCTCTCTCCTGTTCTCTCTCCATTCTCCCACTATCATTCTCTCTTTATCTCTTTATCTCCTCACTCTCTTCTCTCACACTCATTTTCTCTCACACTCATTCTCTCTCCCATTTCTCTCTCCATTCTCCCACTATCATTCTCTCTTTATCTCTTTATCTCCTCACTCTCTTCTCTCACACTTTCCCATTTCTCTCTCCATTCTCTCATTCTCCTCCAGTGTCTCCCTCACCACTCTTCCTCTCTCCAACAATCCGTAAATCAATCTTAAATGTGTATCAAATGTTTAGGCACAGGGGTCGCGGTTGGGAGACCTCGAGCATCACTTCAAATAAACCTATCTTTGATATCTGCATTTAAACGAGTCCTTCCCTTCGAAGCTTCATGCAAATGTCGTTATGCTTCATTTGATTACTTACGCTGTGATGAACAACAACAACAACACCCAACCCCTTTGGTCTTGGTGAAGAAATGCAACCGGGCCACTTTTTTTTGCACACAGCTGCAGGCAGAGTGAATGTGCTGGCTGCCAACCGTGGGATCGTGAAAGGAGAGATCTTTCCCCACTGTGGGTGGAATCGAAGAAGGGATTTGTCCCGAAGGGTGTCTCCTCTATTCTGTTTATTTATTATTATTGTTATTAATTTGGAATCAGTCAAAAAGTCTAAAAGAGAAGCCATCATCTGGGGGGTTTTTGATTGGGTTACATAAATTCAAGTGTGGCTTGCATTGAATCACTTTCTGTGCCATGTAGACCTGTCTCAGCCAGGCATCTGTCATTATGTTGGTGTTAAATCAACAATCAATCATGAACTGTCACGATCATCACCTACACAAACTGGCACACCCAATGGTGCACACAAACTGACTGACACACACGCACGCACACACACCACAAATTCAGAATTTTCGCTTAGTGAGAACCGCACTAATGGACCATTATGTAAAAGTAATAGAAAAACACTTGTGATTATTTCCCTATTGGCACCCTATTCCCTACGTAGTGCACTACTTTACCCTAATGTACATCCCTAATGGCATCATATATGGCACCCTATTCCCTACATAGAGCACTGCTTTACCCTAATGTACATCCCTATTGGCCCCCTATTCCCTACATAGTGCACTACTTTACCCTAATGTACATCCCTATTGGTCCCCTATTCCCTACGTAGTGCACTACTTTACCCTAATGTACATCCCTATTGGCACCCTATTCCCTACGTAGTGCACTACTTTACCCTAATGTACATCCCTATTGGCACCCTATTCCCTACGTAGTGCACTACTTTACCCTAAGTACATCCCTATTGGCACCCTATTCCCTACGTAGTGCACTACTTTACCCTAATGTACATCCCTATTGGCACCCTATTCCCTACGTAGTGCACTACTTTACCCTAAGTACATCCCTATTGGCACCCTATTCCCTACGTAGTGCACTACTTTACCCTAATGTACATCCCTATTGGCACCCTATTCCCTACGTAGTGCACTACTTTACCCTAAGTACATCCCTATTGGCACCCTATTCCCTACGTAGTGCACTACTTTACCCTAATGTACATCCCTATTGGCATCATACAGTGCCTTGCGAAAGTATACGGCCCCCTTGAACTTTGCGACCTTTTGCCACATTTCAGGCTTCAAACATAAAGATATAAAACTGTATTTTTTTGTGAAGAATCAACAACAAGTGGGACACAATCATGAAGTGGAACGACATTTATTGGATATTTCAAACTTTTTTAACAAATCAAAAACTGAAAAATTGGGCGTGCAAAATTATTCAGCCCCCTTAAGTTAATACTTTGTAGCGCCACCTTTTGCTGCGATTACAGCTGTAAGTCGCTTGGGGTATGTCTCTATCAGTTTTGCACATCGAGAGACTGAAATTTTTTCCCATTCCTCCTTGCAAAACAGCTCGAGCTCAGTGAGGTTGGATGGAGAGCATTTGTGAACAGCAGTTTTCAGTTCTTTCCACAGATTCTCGATTGGATTCAGGTCTGGACTTTGACTTGGCCATTCTAACACCTGGATATGTTTATTTTTGAACCATTCCATTGTAGATTTTGCTTTATGTTTTGGATCATTGTCTTGTTGGAAGACAAATCTCCGTCCCAGTCTCAGGTCTTTTGCAGACTCCATCAGGTTTTCTTCCAGAATGGTCCTGTATTTGGCTCCATCCCTGCTGAAGAAAAGCAGGCCCAAACCATGATGCTGCCACCACCATGTTTGACAGTGGGGATGGTGTGTTCAGGATGATGAGCTGTGTTGCTTTTACGCCAAACATAACGTTTTGCATTGTTGCCAAAAAGTTCCATTTTGGTTTCATCTGACCAGAGCACCTTCTTCCACATGTTTGGTGTGTCTCCCAGGTGGCTTGTGGCAAACTTTAAACAACACTTTTTATGGATATCTTTAAGAAATGGCTTTCTTCTTGGCACTCTTCCATAAAGGCCAGATTTGTGCAATATACGACTGATTGTTGTCCTATGGACAGAGTCTCCCACCTCAGCTGTAGATCTCTGCAGTTCATCCAGAGTGATCATGGGCCTCTTGGCTGCATCTCTGATCAGTCTTCCTTGTATGAGCTGAAAGTTTAGAGGGACGGCCAGGTCTTGGTAGATTTGCAGTGGTCTGATACTCCTTCCATTTCAATATTATCGCTTGCACAGTGCTCCTTGGGATGTTTAAAGCTTGGGAAATCTTTTGTATCCAAATCCGGCTTTAAACTTCTTCACAACAGTATCTCGGACCTGCCTGGTGTGTTCCTTGTTCTTCATGATGCTCTCTGCGCTTTTAACGGACCTCTGAGACTATCACAGTGCAGGTGCATTTATACGGAGACTTGATTACACACAGGTGGATTGTATTTATCATCATTAGTCATTTAGGTCAACATTGGATCATTCAGAGATCCTCACTGAACTTCTGGAGAGAGTTTGCTGCACTGAAAGTAAAGGGGCTGAATAATTTTGCACGCCCAATTTTTCAGTTTTTGATTTGTTAAAAAGTTTGAAATATCCAATAAATGTCGTTCCACTTCATGATTGTGTCCCACTTGTTGTTGATTCTTCACAAAAAATACAGTTTTATATCTTTATGTTTGAAGCCTGAAATGTGGCGGCCCCCTATTCCCTACATAGAGCACTGCTTTACCCTAAGTACATCCCTATTGGCACCCTATTCCCTACGTAGTGCACTACTTTACCCTAATGTACATCCCTAATGGCATCATATATGGCACCCTATTCCCTACGTAGAGCACTACTTTACCCTAATGTACATCCCTATTGGCCCCCTATTCCCTACATAGAGCACTGCTTTACCCTAATGTACATCCCTATTGGCACCCTATTCCCTACATAGTGCACTACTTTACCCTAATGTACATCCCTATTGGCATCATATATGGCACCCTATTCCCTACGTAGAGCACTACTTTACCCTAATGTACATCCCTATTGGCCCCCTATTCCCTACATAGAGCACTGCTTTACCCTAATGTACATCCCTATTGGCACCCTATTCCCTACATAGTGCACTACTTTACCCTAATGTACATCCCTATTGGCACCCTATTCCCTACATAGTGCACTACTTTACCCTAATGTACATCCCTATTGGCACCCTATTCCCTACTTGGAGCACTACTTTACCCTAATATACATCCCTATTGGCACCCTATTCCCTACGTAGTGCACTACTTTACCCTAATGTACATCCCTAATGGCATCATATATGGCACCCTATTCCCTACGTAGTGCACTACTTTACCCTAATATACATCCCTATTGGCACCCTATTCCCTACGTAGTGCACTACTTTACCCTAATGTACATCCCTAATGGCATCATATATGGCACCCTATTCCCTACGTAGTGCACTACTTTACCCTAATGTACATCCCTAATACATCCCTACATAGGCACCCTAATACATCCCTAATGGCATCATATATGGCACCCTATTCCCTACGTAGTGCACTACTTTACCCTAATGTACATCCCTAATGGCATCATATATGGCACCCTATTCCCTACGTAGTGCACTACTTTACCCTAATGTACATCCCTAATGGCACCCTATTCCCTGCACTACTTTCCAGTGGTGGTTAAAGTACCCAATTGTAAGCAGTGATTTAAAGTATTTTTACTTAATGAAGTACTTTACATCACTGCATAGTGCACTACTTTTACACAGAGTCCTGTGTGCAGTGCCACGCCCTTAGCCACGTGACAGTCACATTAACACACAGTTCACCTCCCTGTACCTTCAGCTCCACCCAAAAGATCAAGGAACATTGGCCTGGGGCTGGGGGGTTCGGCTACCAGTGGCCAATTGCGCTTCACCGGGGTGTGGAGAGCGAGCCAGTGCAGCTCTATATATATATATCCATCACTTAATACTCAGGATATTAACACTTGACGCTCGGTGACAGTAGCCGTGGTCACAGGCTCTCTCAGCCGCTTCAGACCCTCGCCACCTCAGCAGCAGCACAAGCAGCAGTAGCGGTAGAGGACAGAAGACTGAAAGATAGGCAGTCTCTTTCTCTCAGCTAGGCCATAGTCATTGTTGTAGTGGTGATCGATGAGTCTGTCCGGGAAGCAGCGGTTCTCCGCCAACTCTTTCTCCGGGTTCGGGAGCCGGAAGATGGCATTGTCCTCCGCCGGGGGTTCGTCAATGCGCTCCAGCTTCGGGAGCAGAATGGGCATTGGGGTCGGAGGAGGAGGCGCTAGTGTCGGATTCGGGAAGGGCTTTGGAGACGGTGGAGGAGGAGGGTTCAGGATGTCATCCTCCAGCCACATGGCAGGTCTGGGGAGTGGGATGAGCACCGGTGGCAGCGGGATGTTCGGTGGCGGTGGAGGCGGTGGAGGAGGAGGTTTCGGGTACGGTGGAGGTGTTGAGGACACGTCCCTCGGGTTCGCCGGTAACGAGAAGCAGCACATGCACAACCTGAATGACCGCCTGGCAACCTACATGGAGAAGGTTCGTCAGCTGGAGGCCACCAACCACCAGCTGGAGGAGAAGCTGAAGACCTTCACCTTCAACAAGGTGGAGGCGCACGACCTGACCATCTACGACGCAACACTCAAACCACTCCTGGAGCAGGTAGGCGTTAAAACTCTCTCTCTCCGTCTCTCTCCCTGAGTTAGCTTGCCAATTGTAAAAGTTGTGCGTAAAAGCGCACAAGAACTATCCCACACTGGTTCAATCAACTTTGTTCCCACATCATTTCAATGAAATTAGTTGAACCAATGTGGGACAGACATTGAATTGACAGACAGTATGTGCCCAGTGGGAGCCTACTGCTAAATGTCTTGGGATGTTTTTGCTAAAATAATATCCAGTATTGTAGATGACCTTATCTATATTTGCTATAGTCATATATGTCATTGAGTGCATTATGGGGTATGTTGTAGAGTGCATTATCGTTGAGTGCATTATGGGGTATGTCGTTGAGTGCATTATGGGGTATGTCGTTGAGTGCATTATGGGGTATGTCGTTGAGTGCATTATGGGGTATGTCGTTGAGTGCATTATGGGGTATGTCGTTGAGTACATTATTGGGTATGTTGTTGAGTGCATTATGGGGTATGTCGTTGAGTACATTATTGGGTATGTTGTTGAGTGCATTATGGGGTATGTTATTGAGTACATTATGGTTATTGAGTACCTTATGGGGTATATTATTGAGTACATTATGGGGTATGTTATTGAGTGCATTATGATTATTGAGTACATTATGGGGTACTTTATTGAGTACATTATAGGGTACATTATATGTTATTGAGTACATTATGGGGTATATTATTGAGTACCTTATGGGGTATGCTGTTGAGTGCATTATGGGGTATGTTGTTGAGTGCATTATGGGGTATGTTATTGAGTGCATTATGGGGGGTATGTTATTGAGTGCATTATGGGGTATGTTATTGAGTACATTATGGGGTATATTATTGAGTACATTATGGGGTATATTATTGAGTGCATTGTGATTATTGAGTACATTATGGGGTACGTTATTGAGTACATTATTGGGTATGTTATTGAGTACATTATGGGGTATATTATTGAGTACATTATGGGGTATGTTATTGAGTACATTATGGGGTATGTTATTGAGTGCATTATGATTATTGAGTACATTATGAGGTACTTTATTGAGTACATTATTGGGTATGTTATTGAGAACATTATGGGGTATGTTATTGAGTGCATTATGGTTATTGGGTATATTATGAGGTATGTTATTGAGTGCATTATGGGGTATGTTATTGAGTGCATTATGGGGTATATTATTGAGTACATTATGGGGTATGTTATTGAGTGCATTATGGGGGTATGTTATTGAGTGCATTATGTTATTGGGTGCATTATGAGGTATGTTATTGAGTGCATTATGGGGTATGTTATTGAGTACATTATGGGGTATGTTATTGAGTGCATTATGATTATTGAGTACATTATGAGGTACTTTATTGAGTACATTATTGGGTATGTTGTTGAGTGCATTATGGGGTATGTTATTGAGTGCATTATGGGGTATATTATTGAGTACATTATGGGGTATGTTATTGAGTGCATTATGATTATTGAGTACATTATGAGGTACTTTATTGAGTACATTATTGGGTATGTTGTTGAGTGCATTATGGGGTATGTTATTGAGTACATTATGGTTATTGAGTACTTTATGAGGTACTTTATTGAGTACATTATTGGGTATGTTGTTGAGTGCATTATGAGGTATGTCAATGAGTGCATTATGGTTATTGAGTACATTATGGTTATTGAGTACCTTATGGGGTATGTTGTTGAGTACCTTATGGGGTATGTTGTTGAGTGCATTATGGGGTATGTCATTGGGTGCATTATGAGGTATGTCAATGAGTGCATTATGGTTATTGAGTACATTATGGTTATTGAGTACCTTATGGGGTATGTTGTTGAGTACCTTATGGGGTATGTTGTTGAGTGCATTATGGGGTATGTCATTGGGTACATTATGGTTATTGAGTACATTATGGGGTACTTTATTGAGTACATTATTGGGTATATTATTGAGTACATTATGGGGTATGTTATTGAGTACATTATGGGGTATGTTATTGAGTGCATTATGATTATTGAGTACATTGTGAGGTACTTTATTGAGTACATTATGGGGTATGTTATTGAGTGCATTGTGGTTATTGGGTATATTATGAGGTATGTTATTGAGTGCATTATGGGGTATGTTATTGAGTGCATTATGGGGTATGTTATTGAGTGCATTATGGGGTATATTATTGAGTACATTATGGGGTATGTTATTGAGTGCATTATGATTATTGAGTACATTATGAGGTACTTTATTGAGTGCATTATGGGGTATGTTATTGAGTGCATTATGGGTATGTTATTTGAATATCTTACTACATGCCCTAAAAACGTCTTTGGAAATTATTTCTCAAAAAATGATATGATAGTTTTGAAAAGCATCATCATTTGTGAAATGGCTTGTGGGACACACACACACACACACAACACACACACACACACACACACACACACACACACACACACACACACACACACACACACACACACACACACACACACACACACACACACACACACACACACAGTGTCTGACTCCTGTCTCTGTCTCTGTCTGCAGCTCATGGGTTTCCTGATACAGAACACTCAGATTGCTGTGGAGATCGACAACGCCAAGCTGACTGCTGACGACTTCAGAGTCAAGTAGGATGGATGGATGAGTGATTGGATGGATGGATGGATGATTGGATGGATGGATGAATAGTTTATTGTCCTTGGCAACATTTTGAGTAGATTGTCATGCAAACTTGATTGAATTATTTTCTTCATTAAGGTGTCTCAGTGATACATAGTGGACATATCCTGAACAGTGAAACAGGTTTTATGTCCTGGAGGAGAATGGTTCTTTATGCACCATTCTCACACAGTTGTTACCTATATAATTAATCAACAATATATACACAACAATATATACACTATGTCTCAATGAAGTAGATACCAGTTGTTCCCTATATAATTAATCAACAATATATACACTGTCTCAATGAAGTAGATACTAGTTGTTACCTATATAATTAATCAACAATATATACACAACCATATATACACAACAATATATACACTATGTCTCAATGAAGCAGATACCAGTTGTTACCTATATAATTAATCAACAATATATACACAGCAATATGTACACTGTCTCAATGAAGTAGATACCAGTTGTTATCTATATAATTAATCAACAATATATACACAACAATATGTACACTATGTCTCAATGAAGTAGATACCAGTTGTTACCTATATAATTAATCAACAATATATACACAACAATATGTACACTATGTCTCAATGAAGTAGATACCAGTTGTTACCTATATAATTAATCAACAATATATACACTGTCTCAATTAAATAGATACCAGTTGTTACCTATATAATTAATCAACAATATATACACAGCAATATGTACACTATGTCTCAATGAAGTAGATACCAGTTGTTACCTATATAATTAATCAACAATATATACACTGTCTCAATGAAGTAGATACCAGTTGTTACCTATATAATTAATCAACAATATATACACTGTCTCAATTAAATAGATACCAGTTGTTACCTATATAATTAATCAACAATATATACACTGTCTCAATTAAATAGATACCAGTTGTTACCTATATAATTAATCAACAATATATACACTATGTCTCAATGAAGAAGAGACCAGTTGTTACCTATATAATTAATCAACAATATATACACTATGTCTCAATGAAGAAGAGACCAGTTGTTACCTATATAATTAATCAACAATATATACACAGCAATATGTACACTATGTCTCAATGAAGTAGGTACCTATAAAACCAGGTGTACCCTATATAATTAATCAACAATATATACACTATGTCTCAATGAAGAAGAGACCAGTTGTTACCTATATAATTAATCAACAATATATACACAGCAATATGTACACTATGTCTCAATGAAGTAGGTACCAGTAAAGAAAATAATTAAATCAGTTGTAGCCTATAGATAGTCCAAACAACACTATCCATTACTTAATCCTCATCTTCTCCTACAGACCAAGTCTATTGGACAATTAGTCGTCAGGAAATGGCAAGGACGTGAGTTAGAAGACACAACTGTTAGCTTGGTACCAGTCTGTTTGTGCTAACATTCCACTCCTTTTACGCCGTGTCACATTCCAAACAGGGAGTGGAACGATAGCACTGACAGACAGGTGCCCAGGCTAACAGCTTTGGTTCGGGAGATGAAATGCTCACCGTTATCAGAGGCTACTTCTATAGGGTCTTTGCTTGTAGTTGTAACCCCACTGATTTTCTTAATTATCTATCACTCTCAGACAAAACATACATTTCTTACAACAAAACCATGGCAGTTATCGAGTTCACCTGACCCGGTGTTGAAATAATAGAACTACAATGATTCTGTTTCTATGGTTGAAATGCTCATTGTGTGTAGCGTGTAGGCTATGAACTAGTAGTGTTGGGCCTTATCTTGCAGTTATCAATCAATCACAGTCATTTCTTAAACAACCTCCTAAGGATCCGCCCCTTTTTTCAATTTTCGCCTAAAATGACATACCCAAATCTAACTGCCGGTAGCTCAGGCCCTGAAGCAAGGATATGCATATTCTTGATAACATTTGAAAAGAAACACTTTGAAGTTTGTGGAAATGTTAAATTAATGTAGGAGAGTATAACTCATTAGATCTGGTCAAAGATAATACAAAGAAAAAAACATGCGTTGTTTGTATTTTTTTTGTAGCATCATCTTTGAAATGCAAGAGAAAGGCCATAATGTATTATTCCATCCCAGGCGCAATTTAGATTTTGGCCAGTAGATGGCAGTAGTGCGTTTGCAATGTTTTATACTGATCAAATGAACCATTGCATATCTGTTCAAAATGTTGTATCAAGACTGCCCAAATGTGCCTAATTGGTTTATTAATACATTTTCAAGTTCATAACTGTGCACTCGCCTCAAACAATAGCATGGTATTATTTCACTGTAATAGCTACTCTAAATTGGACATTGTAGTTAGATTAACAAGAATTTAAGCTTTCTGCCCATATCAGATACAGTGGGGCAAAAAAGTATTTAGTCAGCCACCAATTGTGCAAGTTCTCCCACTTAAAAAGATGAGAGGCCTGTAATTTTCATCATAGGTACACTTCAACTATGGCAGACAAAATGAGGAAAAAAAATCCAGAAAATCAGATTGTAGGATTTTTAATCCATCGATCCTGTAGAGTTAAAGCCCTTTTTTACATCAGCAGGTGTCACTAAAGGGCTTTACAGATACCCAGCCTAAACCCCCAAAGAGCTAACGGATCTGTCACTCATCTCTCTGGGCCTGTTAATATAGTGTCATCTCTATTCATTGTATTTCTGCCAGGTGGGAGAATGAGCTGTCTTTGCGCCAGTGTGTGGAGGGGGACATCGGGGGTCTGAGGAACCTGCAGCGGGAGTTTGAGATGAACATCACAGCCATGATGCAGGACCTGCAGGGGTACGAGAACGAACGGGTCTCCATGGCGAAGAGCCATGAAGAGGTGAGGGCCCACCTGTTTCTCGCTCTCTCTTTCTCTGTTTCTCTCTCTGTCTCTCTCTCTCTCCCACTGTGTTTCTCTCGGTCTATCTCACCCTCTGACCCCTAACCTGTGACCTCTCTAGGAGCTGTTGTCCATGCGTGGGGGATGACGGGCCAGGTGAACGTGGATGTCCAGGCTACTAAGAGCCAGGACCTGTCTCTGATGCTGGCTGAAGTCAGGTCGGAGTACGAGGCGGCCGTGGAGAAAAACCACAGACAGGCCGAGGCCTGGTACATGAAACAGGTCTGTTACCACGCCAACGCAGGCACTACCCACAGGCCAACATTAAAACATGTATCAGAGGTGCTGAGTGTGTGTGACATGTCTCTCTGTGTGTGTGACTTGTGTCTCTCTCTGTGTGTGTGTGTGTGACATGTCTCTGTCTGTGTGTGTGTGTGTGTGTGTGTGTGTGTGTGACGTGTGTCTCTCTCTGTGTGTGTCAGGTGGAGATGAAGCAGGCAGAGTCGGCAGTGGTGATGGAGACGACCACGACGACCACGTCGGAGATGACAGAGTTACGGAACCGCTACCAGACCCTACAGATGGAATACCAGGGACTACGTATGGGGTGGGTCACACACACACTATAGAAACCCTACAGATGGAATACCAGGGACTACATATGGGGGTGGGTCACACACACACACACACACACACACACACACTATACAAACCCTACCATGCCTGCTCACTCACTATACTCCCCAAATGTCCCCATTTCCAATACCTATCATGCTAAATGTGTGTGTGTGTGTCTTCCGTGTGTGTGTGTGCGTCTGTATGTGTGTTCCCTTTGTGTCTCTCTCTCTGTGTTTGTCCCCCACCCGGCCCTCCTCCAGATGGCGAACCTAGAGGCCAGGCTGTTGGAGGTTCAGTCCCAGTTCCAGCAACGTCTATCTGGGTATAGTGGCAAGGTGATGGGCCTGGAGGGAGAACTGACCTCCATAAGGGCCAGCACCACTGAGCAGAGCCAGGACTACCAGGTACAGTCACCATACCTCGATACTGAATCAATCACAAACACTGATTAGGGATTCAATCCAAGGAGCGTTACAGAGGAGCGTTACAGAACAGCGTTACAGAGGAGCGTTACAGAGCAGCATTACAGAGGAGCGTTACAGAGCGGCGTTACAGAGGAGCGTTACAGAGGAGCGTTACAGAGGAGCGTTACAGAGGAGCGTTACAGAGCGGCGTTACAGAGGAGCGTTACAGAGGAGCGTTACAGAGCAGCGTTACAGAGCAGCGTTACAGCGGAGCGTTACAGCGTTACAGCGTTACAGAGCAGCGCTACAGAGCAGAGTTACAGAGGAGCGTTACAGAGGAGCGTTACAGAGGAGCGTTACAGAGCGGCGTTACAGAGGAGTGTTACAGAGGAGCGTTACAGAGGAGCGTTACAGAGCAGCATTACAGAGCAGCGTTACAGAGGAGCGTTACAGAGCAGTGTTACAGAGCAGAGTTACAGAGGAGCATTACAGAGGAGCGTTACAGCGTTACAGAGCAGCGCTACAGAGCAGCGTTACAGAGCAGCGTTACAGAGCAGCGTTACAGAGGAGCGTTACAGCGTTACAGAGCAGCGCTACAGAGGAGCGTTACAGAGGAGCGTTACAGAGGAGCGTTACAGAGGAGCGTTACAGAGCAGCGTTACAGAGCAGCGTTACAGAGCAGTGTTACAGAGCAGCGTTACAGAGGAGCGTTACAGAGCAGCGTTACAGAGCAGCGTTACAGCGTTACAGACAGCGTTGCAGAGGAGCGTTGCAGAGCAGCGTTACAGAGCAGCGTTACAGAGCAGTGTTACAGAGCAGCGTTACAGAGGAGCGTTACAGAGCAGCGTTACAGAGCAGCGTTACAGCGTTACAGAGCAGCGTTGCAGAGGAGCGTTGCAGAGCAGCGTTACAGAGCAGCGTTACAGAGCAGCGTTACAGAGGAGCGTTACAGCGTTACAGAGCAGCGTTACAGAGGAGCGTTACAGAGCAGCGTTACAGAGCAGCGTTACAGAGCAGCGTTACAGCGTTACAGAGCAGCGTCACAGAGGAGCGTTACAGGGAGCGTTACAGAGCAGCGTTACAGAGCAGCGCTACAGAGGAGCGTTACAGAGCAGCGTTAAAGAGGAGCGTTACAGAGAAGCGTTACAGAGCAGCGTTACAGAGGAGCGTTACAGAGGAGCGTTACAGAGCAGCGTTACAGCGTTACAGAGCAGCGTTACAGAGCAGCGTTACAGAGGAGCGTTACAGAGGAGCGTTACAGAACAGCGTTACAGAGGAGCGTTACAGAGGAGCGTTACAGAGCAGCGTTTACAGAACAGCGTTACAGAGCAGCGTTACAGAGCAGCGTTACAGAGCAGCGTTACAGAGGAGCGTTACAGAGCAGCGTTACAGAGCAGCGTTACAGAGGAGCGTTACAGAGCAGCGTTACAGAGCAGCGTTACAGAGGAGCGTTACAGAGGAGCGTTACAGAGGAGCGTTACAGAGGAGCGTTACAGAGGAGCGTTACAGAGCAGCGTTACAGAGCAGCGTTACAGCGTTACAGAGGAGCGTTACAGAGCAGCGTTACAGAGCAGCATTACAGAGGAGCGTTTACAGAACAGCGTTACAGAGCAGCGTTACAGAGCAGCGTTACAGCGTTACAGAGGAGTGTTATAGAGGAGCGTTACAGAGCAGCGTTACAGAGGAGCGTTACAGCGTTACAGAGGAGCGTTACAGAGGAGAGTTACAGCGTCACAGAGCAGCGTTACAGAGGAGCGTTACAGAGGAGCGTTACAGAGGAGCGTTACAGAGGAGAGTTACAGCGTCACAGAGCAGCGTTACAGAGGAGCGTTACAGAGGAGCGTTACAGAGGAGAGTTACAGCGTCACAGAGCAGCGTTACAGAGGAGCGTTACAGAGGAGCGTTACAGAGGAGCGTTACAGAACAGCGTTACAGAGGAGCGTTACAGCGTCACAGAGCAGCGTCACAGAGCAGCGTTACAGCGTTACAGAGCAGCGTTACAGAGGAGAGTTACAGCGTCACAGAGCAGCGTTACAGAGGAGCGTTACAGAGGAGCGTTACAGAGGAGCGTTACAGAACAGCGTTACAGAGGAGCGTTACAGCGTCACAGAGCAGCGTTACAGAGCAGCGTTACAGAGGAGCGTTACAGCGTCACAGAGCAGCGTTACAGAGCAGCGTCACAGAGGAGCGTTACAGCGTCACAGAGCAGCGTTACAGAGCAGCGTCACAGAGCAGCATTACAGAGCAGCGTTACAGAGGGGCATTACAGAGCAGCATTACAGAGGAGCGTTACAGCGTTACAGAGCAGCGTTACAGAGCAGCGTTACAGAGGAGCGCTACAGAGCAGCGTTACAGTTGAGCGTTACAGAGCAGCGTTACAGTTGAGCGTTACAGAGCAGCATTACAGAGCAGAGTTACAGAGGAGCATTACAGAGGAGCGTTACAGAGCAGAGTTACAGAGGAGCGTTACAGAGGAGCGTTACAGAGCAGCATTACAGAGCAGCGTTACAGAGGAGCGTTACAGAGCAGCGTTACAGTTGAGCGTTACAGAGCAGCATTACAGAGCAGAGTTACAGAGGAGCATTACAGAGGAGCGTTACAGAGCAGCGCTACAGAGCAGCGTTACAGAGCAGCGTTACAGAGCAGCGTTACAGAGCAGCGTTACAGAGGAGCGTTACAGCGTTACAGAGCAGCGTTACAGAGGAGCGTTACAGCGTTACAGAGCAGCGCTACAGAGCAGCGCTACAGAGCAGCGTTACAGAGCCGCGTTACAGCGTTACAGAGCAGCGTTACAGAGGAGCGTTACAGAGCAGCGTTACAGAGCAGCGTTACAGAGCAGTGTTACAGAGCAGCGTTACAGAGGAGCGTTACAGAGGAGCGTTACAGAGCAGCGTTACAGAGCAGCGTTACAGAGCAGCGTTACAGAGCAGCGTTACAGCGTTACAGAGCAGCGTTACAGAGCAGCGTTACAGAGCAGCGTTACAGAGGAGCGTTACAGCATTACAGAGCAGCGTTACAGAGGAGCGTTACAGAGCAGCGTTACAGAGCAGCGTTACAGAGCAGCGTTACAGCGTTACAGAGCAGCGTCACAGAGGAGCGTTACAGGGGAGCGTTACAGAGCAGCGTTACAGAGCAGCGCTACAGCGTTACAGAGCAGCGTTACAGAGGAGCGTTACAGAGGAGCGTTACAGAGCAGCGTTAAAGAGGAGCGTTACAGAGAAGCGTTACAGAGCAGCGTTACAGAGGAGCGTTACAGAGGAGCGTTACAGAGCAGCGTTACAGCGTTACAGAGCAGCGTTACAGAGCAGCGTTACAGAGGAGCGTTACAGAGGAGCGTTACAGAACAGCGTTACAGAGGAGCGTTACAGAGGAGCGTTACAGAGCAGCGTTACAGAGCAGCGTTACAGAGCAGCGTTACAGAGGAGCGTTACAGAGCAGCGTTACAGAGGAGCGTTACAGAACAGCGTTACAGAGGAGCGTTACAGAGGAGCGTTACAGAGGAGCGTTACAGAGCAGCGTTACAGAGCAGCGTTACAGAGCAGCGTTACAGAGGAGCGTTACAGAGCAGCGTTACAGAGCAGCGTTACAGAGGAGCGTTACAGAACAGCGTTACAGAGGAGCGTTACAGAACAGCGTTACAGAGGAGCGTTACAGCGTCACAGAGCAGCGTTACATCGTTACAGAGGAGTGTTACAGAGGAGCGTTACAGCGTCACAGAGCAGCGTTACAGCGTTACAGAGCAGCGTTACAGAGGAGCGTTACAGAACAGCGTTACAGAGGAGAGTTACAGCGTCACAGAGCAGCGTTACAGAGGAGCGTTACAGAGGAGCGTTACAGAGCAGCGTTACAGAGGAGTTACAGCGTCACAGAGCAGCGTTACAGAGGAGCGTTACAGAGGAGCGTTACAGAGGAGCGTTACAGCGTCACAGAGCAGCGTTACAGAGGAGCGTTACAGCGTCACAGAGCAGCGTTACAGAGCAGCGTTACAGAGGAGCGTTACAGCGTCACAGAGCAGCGTTACAGAGCAGCGTCACAGAGGAGCGTTACAGCGTCACAGAGCAGCGTTACAGAGCAGCGTTACAGAGGAGCGTTACAGCGTCACAGAGCAGCGTTACAGAGCAGCGTCACAGAGCAGCATTACAGAGCAGCGTTACAGAGGAGCGTTACAGCGTTACAGAGGAGCGTTACAGAGGAGCGTTACAGAGCAGCATTACAGAGCAGCATTACAGAGGAGCGTTACAGCGTTACAGAGGAGCGTTACAGAGGAGCGTTACAGAGCAGCATTACAGAGCAGCATTACAGAGGAGCGTTACAGCGTTACAGAGCAGCGTCACAGAGCAGCATTACAGAGCAGCGTTACAGAGGAGCGTTACAGCGTTACAGAGGAGCGTTACAGAGGAGCGTTACAGAGCAGCGTTACAGAGGAGCGTTACAGAGCAGCGTTACAGAGCAGCGTTACAGAGCAGCGTCGCAGAGCAGCGTTACAGATCAGCGTTACAGCGTTACAGTGTTACAGAGCAGTGTTAGAGCGCAGCGTTACAGAGAGCGTTACAGAGGAGCGTTACAGAGGAGTGTTACAGAGCAGCGTTACAGAGGAGCGTTACAGAGGAGCGTTACAGAGGAGCGTTACAGAGGAGCGTTACAGAGGAGCGTTACAGAACAGCGTTACAGAGGAGCGTTACAGAGGAGCGTTACAGAGGAGCGTTACAGAGGAGCGTTACAGAGGAGCGTTACAGAGGAGCGTTACAGAGGAGCGTTACAGAACAGCGTTACAGAGCAGCGTTACTGAGGAGCGTTAGAGAGCAGCGTTACAGAGCAGCGTTACAGAGGAGCGTTACAGAGGAGCGTTACAGAGGAGCGTTACAGAGGAGCGTTACAGAGGAGCGTTACAGCGTCACAGAGCAGCGTTACAGAGCAGCGTTACTGAGGAGTGTTACAGAGCAGCGTTACAGAGAAGCGTTACAGAGCAGCGTTACTGAGGAGCGTTACAGAGCAGCGTTCCTGAGGAGCGTTACAGAGGAGCGTTACAGAGGAGCGTTACAGAGCAGCGTTACAGAGGAGCGTTACAGAGGAGCGTTACAGAGGAGCGTTACAGAGGAGCGTTACAGAGCAGCGTCACAGAGGAGCGTTACAGAGCAGCGTCACAGAGCAGCGTTACAGAGCAGCGTCACAGAGGAGCGTTACAGAGCAGCGTCACAGAGCAGCGTTACAGAGCAGCGTTACAGAGGAGCGTTACAGAGGAGCGTTACAGAGCAGCGTTACAGCGTTACAGGGAGCGTTACAGAGCAGCGTTACAGCGTTACAGAGCAGCGTCACAGAGCAGCGTTACAGAGCAGCGTTACAGAGGAGCGTTACAGAGCAGCGTCACAGAGCAGCGTTACAGAGGAGCGTTACAGAGCAGCGTTACAGCGTTACAGGGAGCGTTACAGAGCAGCGTTACAGCGTTACAGAGCAGCGTCACAGAGCAGCGTTACAGAGCAGCGTTACAGTGTAGCGTTACAGAGCAGCGTTACAGAGCAGCGTTACAGAGGAGCGTTACAGAGGAGCGTTACAGAGCAGCGTTACAGAGGAGCGTTACAGAGGAGCGTTACAGAGGAGCGTTACAGAGCAGCGTTACAGAGGAGCTCACTATACGTAATTTCTCCAGCACGGATATCGCATTCATGGTAAGCGCTGCGAATGCCGGCTCAATCATAAATTACCTCTCCACTTCGCTCCCTCTCTCCCCCTCCCCCTCTCTCTACCACCCTCTCTCCCTCCTCTCTCTCTACCACCCCTCTCCCTCCCCTCTCTCTCTACTACCACCCTCTCTCCCTCCTCTCACTCTACCCCCTCTCTCTTTACAACCCTCTCTCCCCCCTCTCTCTACCACCCTCTCTACCTCCCTCCCCCTCTGTCTTTCTCTTTCTCTCTCTACCCCCCCCTCTCTCGCTCTCTACCTCTCACGTGCTCTCCCAGATCCTTCTGAACATCAAGAGTCGTCTAGAGATGGAGATCCAGCAGTATAAGCATCTGCTGGAGGGAGCCGGCCTGGGAGGGGGCATGGTCCCTGGAGGGGCTGACCTGGGAGGGGGATGTTGGTCTCTGGAGGGGCCGGGAGGTCGGCAGGTAAAACTTGTTAGTTAGGATCTCTCTCAGCATGAAAGGCTGATCTTTCAAGAGTCTGTAAAATACAAAAATGCACAAAGAAAACATTTGAAGTACAAAGTTATGGAATCACAGCTCTTATCAAGTATTGAGTACTACAGTATGAGTCATAAAACCCAGAAATGGTTCCAATCGTTTTTTCAATTAATATTTCCATCTGGGATTTTGGAACTACTTTTATTCAAGGTCTGTCTCTGGTGTAGGCTTACACTGGTGTGACGTGGTGATAACCTGGTCTGTGTCTGGTGTAGGCTTACACTGGTGTGATGTGGTGATAACCTGGTCTGTGTCTGGTGTAGGCTTACACTGGTGTGACGTGTTGATAACCTGGTCTGTGTCTGGTGTAGGCTTACACTGGTGTGACGTGTTGATAACCTGGTCTGTGTCTGGTGTAGGCTTACACTGGTGTGACGTGTTGATAACCTGGTCTGTGTCTGGTGTAGGCTTACACTGGTGTGACGTGTTGATAACCTGGTCTGTGTCTGGTGTAGGCTTACACTGGTGTGATGTGTTGATAACCTGGTCTGTGTTTGGTGTAGGCTTACACTGGTGTGACGTGGTGATAACCTGGTCTGTGTCTGGTGTAGGCTTACACTGGTGTGACGTGTTGATAACCTGGTCTGTGTCTGGTGTAGGCTTACACTGGTGTGATGTGGTGATAACCTGGTCTGTGTCTGGTGTAGGCTTACACTGGTGTGACGTGTTGATAACCTGGTCTGTGTCTGGTGTAGGCTTACACTGGTGTGACGTGGTGATAACCTGGTCTGTGTCTGGTGTAGGCTTACACTGGTGTGACGTGGTGATAACCTGGTCTGTGTCTGGTGTAGGCTTACACTGGTGTGACGTGTTGATAACCTGGTCTGTGTCTGGTGTAGGCTTACACTGGTGTGACGTGTTGATAACCTGGTCTGTGTCTGGTGTAGGCTTACACTGGTGTGACGTGTTGATAACCTGGTCTGTGTCTGGTGTAGGCTTACACTGGTGTGACGTGTTGATAACCTGGTCTGTGTCTGGTGTAGGCTTACACTGGTGTGACGTGGTGATAACCTGGTCTGTGTCTGGTGTAGGCTTACACTGGTGTGACGTGTTGATAACCTGGTCTGTGTCTGGTGTAGGCTTACACTGGTGTGACGTGTTGATAACCTGGTCGGTGTCTGGTGTAGGCTTACACTGGTGTGACGTGTTGATAACCTGGTCTGTGTCTGGTGTAGGCTTACACTGGTGTGACGTGTTGATAACCTGGTCTGTGTCTGGTGTAGGCTTACACTGGTGTGACGTGTTGATAACCTGGTCTGTGTCTGGTGTAGGCTTACACTGGTGTGACGTGTTGATAACCGCGCAAATCTCTCCCGCCGGACAAGGTAACGTTTGTCAACAATTAGCATGTCCAATTTTTTGGAGTAAATTTAGGTGGATATATTGGTAAAACTCACACTGTTCGAGAGAATTACATGGCTGTCAAAACATCACGCCAAAGTACAGTGCATTCGGAAAGTATTCAGACCCCTTGACTTTTTCCCAGATTTTGTTACGTTACAGCCTTATTCTTAAAATGGATTAAATAGTTTTTTCCCACATCAATATATATACAAAACCCCATAATGACAATTATTGAAGCAAAAAAAAATACAAAATCTAAAATGGAAACATCACATTTACGTAAGTATTCAGACCCTTTACTCAGTACTTTGTTGAAGCACCATGGGCAGAGATTACAGCCTTGAGTCTTCTTGGGTATGACGCTACAAGCCTGGCAGACCTGTATTTGGGGAGTTTCTCCCATTCTTCTCTGCAGATCCTCTCAAGCTCTGTCAGGTTGGATGGGAAGCGTCGCTGCACAGCTATTTTCAGGTCTCTACAGAGATGTTCTATCGGGTTCAAGTCTGGGCTCTGGCTGGGCCACTCAAGGACATTCAGAGACTTGTCCCGAAGCCACTCCTGTGTTGTCTTGGCTGTGTGCTAAGGGTCGTTGCTTGGGGTACTGAGCGCTCTGGATCAGGTTTTCATCAAGGGTCTCTCTGTACTTTGCTCCGTTCATCTTTCCCTCGATCCTGACTAGTCTCCCAGTCCCTGCCGCTGAAAAACATCCCCACAGCATGATGCTGCCACCACCATGGTTCACCGTAGGGATGGTGCCAGGTTTCCTCCAGACGTGACGCTTGGCATTCAGGCCAAAGAGTTCAATCTTGGTTTCATCCGACCAGAGAATGTTCTGAGAGTCCTTTAGTTGCCTCTTGGAAAAATCCAAGCGGGCTGTCATGTGACTCATAGAGTGGCTTCTGTCTGGCCACTCTATCATAAAGGCCTGATTGGTGTAGTGCTGCAGAGATGGTTGTCCTTCTGGATGGTTCTCCACAGAGGAACTCTGGAGCTCTGTCAGAGTGACGATCAGGTTCTTGGTCACCTCCTGACCAAGGCTCTTCTCCCCGATTGCTCAGTTTGGCAGGGCGACCAGCTCTAGGAAGACTCTTGGTGGTTCCAAACTTCTTCCATTTAAGAATGATGGAGGCCACTGTGTTCTTGGGGACCTTCAATGCTGCTGAAATGTTTTGGTACCCTTCCCCAGATCTGTGCCTCAACACAATCCTGTCTCGGAGCTCAACAGACAATTCCTTTGACTTCATGGCAAGGTTTTTGCTCTGACATGCACTGTCAACTGTGGGACCGTATATAGACAAGTGTGCCTTTCCCAATCATGTCCAATCAATTGAATTTACCACAGGTGGACTCCAATCAAGTTGTAGAAACATCTCAAGGATGATCAATGGAAACAGGATGCACCTGAACTCAATTTTGAGTCTCATAGCAAATGGTCTGAATACTTATGTTAAGGTATTTCTGTTTTTTAATACATTTGCAAAAATTTCTAAAAAACTGTTTTTGCTTTGTCATTATGGGGTATTGGGGGTAGATTGAGGAAAAACATTTATTTAATCCATTTTAGAATGAGGCTGTAACATGACAAAGGGTGGCCAAAAGGAAGGGGTCTGAATACTTTCCGAATGCACAGTAAACCTACACCAAATACACGCTTCGTTTGAAATGTTTGTCCAATTCACGACGTGAAATATTAAATGGCATGAAAAATCATCGGAACCATTTCTGGTGTTTTTATGGGTAATATGACTCTACTGGGGCGGACTATTGTTTTATATGTAGATGTTTTTATGGGTAATATGACTCTACTGGGGCGGACTATTGTTTTATATGTAGATGTTTTTATAGGTAATATGACTCTACTGGGGCGGACTATTGTTTTATATGTAGGTGTTTTTATGGGTAATATGACTCTACTGGGGCGGACTATTGTTTTATATGTAGATGTTTTTATGGGTAATATGACTCTACTGGGGCGGACTATTGTTTTATATGTAGGTGTTTTTATGGGTAATATGACTCTACTGGGGCGGACTATTGTTTTATATGTAGATGTTTTTATGGGTAATATGACTCTACTGGGGCGGACTATTGTTTTATATGTAGATGTTTTTATGGGTAATATGACTCTACTGGGGCGGACTATTGTTTTATATGTAGATGTTTTTATGGGTAATATGACTCTACTGGGGCGGACTATTGTTTTATATGTAGATGTTTTTATGGGTAATATGACTCTACTGGGGCGGACTATTGTTTTATATGTAGATGTTTTTATGGGTAATATGACTCTACTGGGGCGGACTATTGTTTTATATGTAGATGTTTTTATGGGTAATATGACTCTACTGGGGCGGACTATTGTTTTATATGTAGATGTTTTATGGGTAATATGACTCTACTGGGGCGGACTATTGTTTTATATGTAGATGTTTTTATGGGTAATATGACTCTACTGGGGCGGACTATTGTTTTATATGTAGATGTTTTTATGGGTAATATGACTCTACTGGGGCGGACTATTGTTTTATATGTAGATGTTTTTATGGGTAATATGACTCTACTGGGGCGGACTATTGTTTTATATGTAGATGTTTTTATGGGTAATATGACTCTACTGGGGCGGACTATTGTTTTATATGTAGATGTTTTTATGGGTAATATGACTCTACTGGGGCGGACTATTGTTTTATATGTAGATGTTTTTATGGGTAATATGACTCTACTGGGGCGGACTATTGTTTTATATGTAGATGTTTTTATGGGTAATATGACTCTACTGGGGCGGACTATTGTTTTATATGTAGATGTTTTTATGGGTAATATGACTCTACTGGGGCGGACTATTGTTTTATATGTAGATGTTTTTATGGGTAATATGACTCTACTGGGGCGGACAATTGTTTTATATGTAGATGTTTTATGGGTAATATGACTCTACTGGGGCGGACTATTGTTTTATATGTAGATGTTTTTATGGGTAATATGACTCTACTGGGGCGGACTATTGTTTTATATGTAGATGTTTTTATGGGTAATATGACTCTACTGGGGCGGACTATTGTTTTATATGTAGATGTTTTTATGGGTAATATGACTCTACTGGGGCGGACTATTGTTTTATATGTAGGTGTTTTTATGGGTAATATGACTCTACTGGGGCGGACTATTGTTTTATATGTAGATGTTTTTATGGGTAATATGACTCTACTGGGGCGGACTATTGTTTTATATGTAGATGTTTTTATGGGTAATATGACTCTACTGGGGCGGACTATTGTTTTATATGTAGATGTTTTTATGGGTAATATGACTCTACTGGGGCGGACTATTGTTTTATATGTAGGTGTTTTTATGGGTAATATGACTCTACTGGGGCGGACTATTGTTTTATATGTAGATGTTTTTATGGGTAATATGACTCTACTGGGGCGGACTATTGTTTTATATGTAGGTGTTTTTATGGGTAATATGACTCTACTGGGGCGGACTATTGTTTTATATGTAGATGTTTTTATGGGTAATATGACTCTACTGGGGCGGACTATTGTTTTATATGTAGATGTTTTATGGGTAATATGACTCTACTGGGGCGGACTATTGTTTTATATGTAGATGTTTTATGGGTAATATGACTCTACTGGGGCGGACTATTGTTTTATATGTAGATGTTTTTATGGGTAATATGACTCTACTGGGGCGGACTATTGTTTTATATGTAGATGTTTTATGGGTAATATGACTCTACTGGGGCGGACTATTGTTTTATATGTAGATGTTTTTATGGGTAATATGACTCTACTGGGGCGGACTATTGTTTTATATGTAGATGTTTTTATGGGTAATATGACTCTACTGGGGCGGACTATTGTTTTATATGTAGATGTTTTATGGGTAATATGACTCTACTGGGGCGGACTATTGTTTTATATGTAGATGTTTTTATGGGTAATATGACTCTACTGGGGCGGACTATTGTTTTATATGTAGATGTTTTTATGGGTAATATGACTCTACTGGGGCGGACTATTGTTTTATATGTAGATGTTTTTATGGGTAATATGACTCTACTGGGGCGGACTATTGTTTTATATGTAGATGTTTTTATGGGTAATATGACTCTACTGGGGCGGACTATTGTTTTATATGTAGATGTTTTTATGGGTAATATGACTCTACTGGGGCGGACTATTGTTTTATATGTAGATGTTTTATGGGTAATATGACTCTACTGGGGCGGACTATTGTTTTATATGTAGATGTTTTTATGGGTAATATGACTCTACTGGGGCGGACTATTGTTTTATATGTAGATGTTTTTATGGGTAATATGACTCTACTGGGGCGGACTATTGTTTTATATGTAGATGTTTTTATGGGTAATATGACTCTACTGGGGCGGACTATTGTTTTATATGTAGATGTTTTTATGGGTAATATGACTCTACTGGGGCGGACTATTGTTTTATATGTAGATGTTTTTATGGGTAATATGACTCTACTGGGGCGGACTATTGTTTTATATGTAGATGTTTTTATGGGTAATATGACTCTACTGGGGCGGACTATTGTTTTATATGTAGATGTTTTTATGGGTAATATGACTCTACTGGGGCGGACTATTGTTTTATATGTAGATGTTTTTATGGGTAATATGACTCTACTGGGGCGGATTATTGTTTTATATGTAGATGTTTTTATGGGTAATATGACTCTACTGGGGCGGACTATTGTTTTATATGTAGATGTTTTTATGGGTAATATGACTCTACTGGGGCGGACTATTGTTTTATATGTAGATGTTTTTATGGGTAATATGACTCTACTGGGGCGGACTATTGTTTTATATGTAGATGTTTTTATGGGTAATATGACTCTACTGGGGCGGACTATTGTTTTATATGTAGATGTTTTTATGGGTAATATGACTCTACTGGGGCGGACTATTGTTTTATATGTAGATGTTTTTATGGGTAATATGACTCTACTGGGGCGGACTATTGTTTTATATGTAGATGTTTTTATGGGTAATATGACTCTACTGGGGCGGACTATTGTTTTATATGTAGATGTTTTTATGGGTAATATGACTCTACTGGGGCGGATTATTGTTTTATATGTAGATGTTTTATGGGTAATATGACTCTACTGGGGCGGACTATTGTTTTATATGTAGATGTTTTTATGGGTAATATGACTCTACTGGGGCGGACTATTGTTTTATATGTAGATGTTTTTATGGGTAATATGACTCTACTGGGGCGGACTATTGTTTTATATGTAGATGTTTTTATGGGTAATATGACTCTACTGGGGCGGACTATTGTTTTATATGTAGATGTTTTTATGGGTAATATGACTCTACTGGGGCGGATTATTGTTTTATATGTAGATGTTTTTATGGGTAATATGACTCTACTGGGGCGGACTATTGTTTTATATGTAGATGTTTTTATGGGTAATATGACTCTACTGGGGCGGACTATTGTTTTATATGTAGATGTTTTTATGGGTAATATGACTCTACTGGGGCGGACTATTGTTTTATATGTAGATGTTTTTAAGGGTAATATGACTCTACTGGGGCGGACTATTGCTTTATATGTAGATGGTTTTATGGGTAATATGACTCTACTGGGGCGGACTATTGTTTTATATGTAGATGTTTTTAAGGGTAATATGACTCTACTGGGGCGGACTATTGCTTTATATGTAGATGTTTTTAAGGTCTCATTAACACGTTTGTCTATGTACTCAGGTAAGGCTGTTGTGACCAGGACCACTGTGTTGGAGGTGAAATCCTCTGGAGGAGGAGTGGGGACGGGAGGAAGCTCCATGTTGATGCATTCCACTAGCTCCACCTCCAGCAGTTCTGGGGGCGGGGCAAAAATGCTGTCATCAGGAGGCGCCGCGATGGTGTCCGGCGGGGGACCGGCCATGATGTCATCAGGAAGCCCCGCAATGGTGTCTGGCGGCGGATCAGCCACGGCACCATCAGGAGGAGGCACGTACCCATCAGCAGGAGGCACGGCCCCATCAGCAGGAGGCACGGCGCCATCAGGAGGAGGCACGGCGCCATCAGTAGGAGGCACGGCGCCATCAGTAGGAGGCACGGCGCCATCAGCAGGAGGCACGGCCCCATCAGCAGGAGGCACGGCCCCATCAGCAGGAGGCAGGGTCCCATCAGCAGGAGGCACGGTCCCATCAGCAGGAGGCACGGCCCCATCAGCAGGAGGCACGGCCCCATCAGCAGGAGGCACGGCCCCATCAGCAGGAGGCACGGCCCCATCAGGAGGAGGCACGGCCCCATCAGGAGGAGGCACGGCGCCATCAGGAGGAGGCACGGCGCCATCAGGAGGAGGCACGGCGCCATCAGCAGGTGGCACGGCGCCATCAGGAGGAGGCACGGCCCCATCAGGAGGAGGCACGGCGCCATCAGGAGGAGGCACGGCGCCATCAGGAGGAGGCACGGCGCCATCAGCAGGTGGCACGGCGCCATCAGCAGGCGGCACGGCGCCATCAGCAGGAGGCACGGCGCCATCAGCAGGAGGCACGATGCCATCAGCAGGAGGCACGGCGCCATCAGCAAGCGGCACGGCCCCATCAACAGGAGGCACGGCGCCATCAGCAGGAGGCACGGCGCCATCAGCAGGAGGCACGTTGCCATCAGCAGGAGGCACGGTCCCATCAGCAGGAGGCACGGTGCCATCAGCAGGAGGCACCGCCCCATCAGCAGGTGGCACGGCCCCATCAGCTGGAGGCACGGCGCCATCAGCAGGAGGCACGGCGCCATCAGCTGGAGGCACAGCCCCATCAGTAGGAGGCACGGCGCCATCAGCTGGAGGCACAGCCCCATCAGTAGGAGGCACGGCGCCATCAGCTGGAGGCACGGCCCCATCAGTAGGAGGCACGGCGCCATCAGCTGGAGGCACAGCCCCATCAGTAGGAGGCACGGCGCCATCAGCAGGAGGCACGGCGCCATCAGCTGGAGGCACAGCCCCATCAGCAGGAGGCACGGCGCCATCAGCAGGAGGCACGACGCCATCAGCAGGAGGCACGGCGCCATCAGCAGGAGGCACGGCGCCATCAGCAGGAGGCGTCGCAATGGTGTCCGGTGGGGGACCAGCGCTGATGTCATCAGGAGGCGTCGCGATAGTGTCCGGTGGGGGACCAGCTCTGATGTCATCAGGAGGCGTCACAATGGTGTCCGGTGGGGACCAGCTCTGATGTCATCAGGAGGCGTCGCAATGGTGTCCGGTGGGGACCAGCTCTGATGTCATCAGGAGGCGTCGCGATAGTGTCCGGTGGGGGACCAGCTCTGATGTCATCAGGAGGCGTCGCGATAGTGTCCGGTGGGGATGCAGCTCTGATGTCATCAGGAGGCGTCGCAATGGTGTCCGGTGGGGGATCAGCTCTGATGTCATCAGGAGGTGCTGCGATGTCAGGCGGGGGCCCAGCCATGGTGGGAGGTACAGCCACGGTGTCATCGGAAGGTGGCACTGTGTCCGGCGGAGGTTCCATGATGATGTCATCGGGCGGGGGCATGACCGTGTCCGGTAGCAACTCGTCTTCCACCAGCGTGTTGACCAGCTCCACCATGGAAGGTGAACATAGAGATATAATAACTAGACCAGCTCCACCATGGAAGGTGAACATAGAGATATAATAACTAGACCAGCTCCACCATGGAAGGTGAACATAGAGATATAATAACTAGACCAGCTCCACCATGGAAGGTAAACATAGAGATATAATAACTAGACCAGCTCCACCATGGAAGGTAAACATAGAGATATAATATCTAGACCAGCTCCAACATGGAAGGTGAACATAGAGATATAATAACTAGACCAGCTCCACCATGGAAGGTGAACATAGATATGTAATAACTAGACAAGCTCCACCATGGAAGGTGGACATAGAGATATAATAACTAGACCAGCTCCAACATGGAAGGTGAACATAGAGATATAATAACTAGACCAGCTCCACCATGGAAGGTGAGGATAGAGATATTACAACATTGAAAAAAAAAGATTTTGCTACTCAATGTCTCTCTCTCCATCTCTCTCTCTCTCTTCCAGGTAAAGTCTCTACTGGTGATATTACCATAGTTCCCATATAGTGATTCCCTTCTCTGATTCACGTCACAACACTCTGCAGGACCACGGAACCCCCTACCCCCACAACACACACACACACACACAGACACACACGACGTGTAGCCTCTCTCTACTACTAACACACAGCTCACCTGGCAGAACACACACAGTCCACATTCTGACCTGAACATCATGACGTGTAGCCTCTCTCTACTACTAACACACAGCTCACCTGGCAGAACACACACAGTCCACATTCTGACCTGAACATCATGACGTGTAGCCTCTCTCTACTACTAACACACAGCTCACCTGGCAGAACACACACAGTCCACATTCTGACCTGAACATCATGACGTGTAGCCTCTCTCTACTACTAACACACAGCTCACCTGGCAGAACACACACAGTCCACATTCTGACCTGAACATCATGACGTGTAGCCTCTCTCTACTACTAACACACAGCTCACCTGGCAGAACACACACAGTCCACATTCTGACCTGAACATCATGACGTGTAGCCTCTCTCTACTACTAACACACAGCTCACCTGGCAGAACACACACAGTCCACATTCTGACCTGAACATCATGACGTGTAGCCTCTCTCTACTACTAACACACAGCTCACCTGGCAGAACACACACAGTCCACATTCTGACCTGAACATCATGACGTGTAGCCTCTCTCTACTACTAACACACAGCTCACCTGGCAGAACACACACAGTCCACATTCTGACCTGAACATCATGACGTGTGGCCTCTCTCTACTACTAACACACAGCTCACCTGGCAGAACACACACAGTCCACATTCTGACCTGAACATCATGACGTGTGGCCTCTCTCTACTACTAACACACAGCTCACCTGGCAGAACACACACAGTCCACATTCTGACCTGAACATCATGACGTGTGGCCTCTCTCTACTACTAACACACAGCTCACCTGGCAGAACACACACAGTCCACATTCTGACCTGAACATCATGACGTGTGGCCTCTCTCTACTACTAACACACAGCTCACCTGGCAGAACACACACAGTCCACATTCTGACCTGAACATCATGACGTGTGGCCTCTCTCTACTACTAACACACAGCTCACCTGGCAGAACACAGCTCACAGTCCACATTCTGACCTGAACATCATGACGTGTGGCCTCTCTCTACTACTAACACACAGCTCACCTGGCAGAACACACACAGTCCACATTCTGACCTGAACATCATGACGTGTGGCCTCTCTCTACTACTAACACACAGCTCACCTGGCAGAACACACACAGTCCACATTCTGACCTGAACATCATGACGTGTAGCCTCTCTCTACTACTAACACACAGCTCACCTGGCAGAACACACACAGTCCACATTCTGACCTGAACATCATGACGTGTGGCCTCTCTCTACTACTAACACACAGCTCACCTGGCAGAACACACACAGTCCACATTCTGACCTGAACATCATGACGTGTAGCCTCTCTCTACTACTAACACACAGCTCACCTGGCAGAACACACACAGTCCACATTCTGACCTGAACATCATGACGTGTAGCCTCTCTCTACTACTAACACACAGCTCACCTGGCAGAACACACACAGTCCACATTCTGACCTGAACATCATGACGTGTGGCCTCTCTCTACTACTAACACACAGCTCACCTGGCAGAACACACACAGTCCACATTCTGACCTGAACATCATGACGTGTGGCCTCTCTCTACTACTAACACACAGCTCACCTGGCAGAACACACACAGTCCACATTCTGACCTGAACATCATGACGTGTGGCCTCTCTCTACTACTAACACACAGCTCACCTGGCAGAACACACACAGTCCACATTCTGACCTGAACATCATGACGTGTAGCCTCTCTCTACTACTAACACACAGCTCACCTGGCAGAACACACACAGTCCACATTCTGACCTGAACATCATGACGTGTAGCCTCTCTCTACTACTAACACACAGCTCACCTGGCAGAACACACACAGTCCACATTCTGACCTGAACATCATGACGTGTAGCCTCTCTCTACTACTAACACACAGCTCACCTGGCAGAACACACACAGTCCACATTCTGACCTGAACATCATGACGTGTCGCCTCTCTCTACTACTAACACACAGCTCACCTGGCAGAACACACACAGTCCACATTCTGACCTGAACATCATGACGTGTAGCCTCTCTCTACTACTAACACACAGCTCACCTGGCAGAACACACACAGTCCACATTCTGACCTGAACATCATGACGTGTAGCCTCTCTCTACTACTAACACACAGCTCACCTGGCAGAACACACACAGTCCACATTCTGACCTGAACATCATGACGTGTAGCCTCTCTCTACTACTAACACACAGCTCACCTGGCAGAACACACACAGTCCACATTCTGACCTGAACATCATGACGTGTCGCCTCTCTCTACTACTAACACACAGCTCACCTGGCAGAACACACACAGTCCACATTCTGACCTGAACATCATGACGTGTGGCAGCCTCTCTCTACTACTACTACTAACACAGCTCACCTGGCAGAACACACACAGTCCACATTCTGACCTGAACATCATGACGTGTCGCCTCTCTCTACTACTAACACACAGCTCACCTGGCAGAACACACACAGTCCACATTCTGACCTGAACATCATGACGTGTCGCCTCTCTCTACTACTAACACACAGCTCACCTGGCAGAACACACACAGTCCACATTCTGACCTGAACATCATGACGTGTAGCCTCTCTCTACTACTAACACACAGCTCACCTGGCAGAACACACACAGTCCACATTCTGACCTGAACATCATGACGTGTAGCCTCTCTCTACTACTAACACACAGCTCACCTGGCAGAACACACACAGTCCACATTCTGACCTGAACATCATGACGTGTAGCCTCTCTCTACTACTAACACACAGCTCACCTGGCAGAACACACACAGTCCACATTCTGACCTGAACATCATGACGTGTCGCCTCTCTCTACTACTAACACACAGCTCACCTGGCAGAACACACACAGTCCACATTCTGACCTGAACATCATGACGTGTCGCCTCTCTCTACTACTAACACACAGCTCACCTGGCAGAACACACACAGTCCACATTCTGACCTGAACATCATGACGTGTCGCCTCTCTCTACTACTAACACACAGCTCACCTGGCAGAACACACACAGTCCACATTCTGACCTGAACATCATGACGTGTCGCCTCTCTCTACTACTAACACACAGCTCACCTGGCAGAACACACACAGTCCACATTCTGACCTGAACATCATGACGTGTCGCCTCTCTCTACTACTAACACACAGCTCACCTGGCAGAACACACACAGTCCACATTCTGACCTGAACATCATGACGTGTAGCCTCTCTACTACTAACACACAGCTCACCTGGCAGAACACACACAGTCCACATTCTGACCTGAACATCATGACGTGTAGCCTCTCTCTACTACTAACACACAGCTCACCTGGCAGAACACACACAGTCCACATTCTGACCTGAACATCATGACGTGTAGCCTCTCTCTACTACTAACACACAGCTCACCTGGCAGAACACACACAGTCCACATTCTGACCTGAACATCATGACGTGTAGCCTCTCTCTACTACTAACACACAGCTCACCTGGCAGAACACACACAGTCCACATTCTGACCTGAACATCATGACGTGTGGCCTCTCTCTACTACTAACACACAGCTCACCTGGCAGAACACACACAGTCCACATTCTGACCTGAACATCATGACGTGTAGCCTCTCTCTACTACTAACACACAGCTCACCTGGCAGAACACACACAGTCCACATTCTGACCTGAACATCATGACGTGTAGCCTCTCTCTACTACTAACACACAGCTCACCTGGCAGAACACACACAGTCCACATTCTGACCTGAACATCATGACGTGTAGCCTCTCTCTACTACTAACACACAGCTCACCTGGCAGAACACACACAGTCCACATTCTGACCTGAACATCATGACGTGTAGCCTCTCTCTACTACTAACACACAGCTCACCTGGCAGAACACACACAGTCCACATTCTGACCTGAACATCATGACGTGTAGCCTCTCTCTACTACTAACACACAGCTCACCTGGCAGAACACACACAGTCCACATTCTGACCTGAACATCATGACGTGTAGCCTCTCTACTACTAACACACAGCTCACCTGGCAGAACACACACAGTCCACATTCTGACCTGAACATCATGACGTGTAGCCTCTCTCTACTACTAACACACAGCTCACCTGGCAGAACACACACAGTCCACATTCTGACCTGAACATCATGACGTGTAGCCTCTCTCTACTACTAACACACAGCTCACCTGGCAGAACACACACAGTCCACATTCTGACCTGAACATCATGACGTGTAGCCTCTCTCTACTACTAACACACAGCTCACCTGGCAGAACACACACAGTCCACATTCTGACCTGAACATCATGACGTGTAGCTCTCTCTACTACTAACACACAGCTCACCTGGCAGAACACACACAGTCCACATTCTGACCTGAACATCATGACGTGTAGCCTCTCTCTACTACTAACACACAGCTCACCTGGCAGAACACACACAGTCCACATTCTGACCTGAACATCATGACGTGTAGCCTCTCTCTACTACTAACACACAGCTCACCTGGCAGAACACACACAGTCCACATTCTGACCTGAACATCATGACGTGTAGCCTCTCTCTACTACTAACACACAGCTCACCTGGCAGAACACACACAGTCCACATTCTGACCTGAACATCATGACGTGTAGCCTCTCTCTACTACTAACACACAGCTCACCTGGCAGAACACACACAGTCCACATTCTGACCTGAACATCATGACGTGTAGCCTCTCTCTACTACTAACACACAGCTCACCTGGCAGAACACACACAGTCCACATTCTGACCTGAACATCATGACGTGTAGCCTCTCTCTACTACTAACACACAGCTCACCTGGCAGAACACACACAGTCCACATTCTGACCTGAACATCATGACGTGTGGCCTCTCTCTACTACTAACACACAGCTCACCTGGCAGAACACACACAGTCCACATTCTGACCTGAACATCATGACGTGTGGCCTCTCTCTACTACTAACACACAGCTCACCTGGCAGAACACACACAGTCCACATTCTGACCTGAACATCATGACGTGTAGCCTCTCTCTACTACTAACACACAGCTCACCTGGCAGAACACACACAGTCCACATTCTGACCTGAACATCATGACGTGTAGCCTCTCTCTACTACTAACACACAGCTCACCTGGCAGAACACACACAGTCCACATTCTGACCTGAACATCATGACGTGTAGCCTCTCTCTACTACTAACACACAGCTCACCTGGCAGAACACACACAGTCCACATTCTGACCTGAACATCATGACGTGTAGCCTCTCTCTACTACTAACACACAGCTCACCTGGCAGAACACACACAGTCCACATTCTGACCTGAACATCATGACGTGTGGCCTCTCTCTACTACTAACACACAGCTCACCTGGCAGAACACACACAGTCCACATTCTGACCTGAACATCATGACGTGTAGCCTCTCTCTACTACTAACACACAGCTCACCTGGCAGAACACACACAGTCCACATTCTGACCTGAACATCATGACGTGTCGCCTCTCTCTACTACTAACACACAGCTCACCTGGCAGAACACACACAGTCCACATTCTGACCTGAACATCATGACGTGTAGCCTCTCTCTACTACTAACACACAGCTCACCTGGCAGAACACACACAGTCCACATTCTGACCTGAACATCATGACGTGTGGCCTCTCTCTACTACTAACACACAGCTCACCTGGCAGAACACACACAGTCCACATTCTGACCTGAACATCATGACGTGTGGCCTCTCTCTACTACTAACACACAGCTCACCTGGCAGAACACACACAGTCCACATTCTGACCTGAACATCATGACGTGTCGCCTCTCTCTACTACTAACACACAGCTCACCTGGCAGAACACACACAGTCCACATTCTGACCTGAACATCATGACGTGTCGCCTCTCTCTCTTCTGTTTTATTTAAATTACATTTGACGTTTCCATTCATAATAAAACCTGACCCTACAATGAGATGTTGTTTTTCTTTGTGTTTTACTGAGTGTTTCATTATTAAAGATGACGCTGCATTGATCGTGTGTTAAATCAAAGCGTTGGACTAGTAACCGGAAGGTTGCAAGTTCAAACCCCTGAGCTGACAAAGTACAAATCTGTCGTTCTGCCCCTGAACAGGCAGTTAACCCACTGTTCCTAGGCCGTCATTGTAAATAAGAATTTGTTCTTAACTGACTTGCCTGGTTAAATAAAGGTTAAATAAATATATATATTTTTAAAGGATTATGATCTATGATACATGTTGTCTTTTAGATTAGAATCAATGGGATTCAATGGGCAGGGGAACCTGATCCTAGATCAGCACTCTGACAACCTTCATGAATACCAGGGGGCAGGGGAACCTGATCCTAGATCAGCACTCTGACAACCTTCATGAATACCAGGGGGCAGGGGAACCTGATCCTAGATCAGCACTCTGACAACCTTCATGAATACCAGGGGCAGGGGAACCTGATCCTAGATCAGCACTCTGACAACCTTCATGAATACCAGGGGCAGGGGAACCTGATCCTAGATCAGCACTCTGACAACCTTCATGAATACCAGGGGGCAGGGGAACCTGATCCTAGATCAGCACTCTGACAACCTTCATGAATACCAGGGGGCAGGGGAACCTGATCCTAGATCAGCACTCTGACAAACTTCATGAATACCAGGGGGCAGGGGAACCTGATCCTAGATCAGCACTCTGACAACCTTCATGAATACCAGGGGCAGGGGAACCTGATCCTAGATCAGCACTCCGACAACCTTCATGAATACCAGGGGGCAGGGGAACCTGATCCTAGATCAGCACTCTGACAACCTTCATGAATACCAGGGGCAGGGGAACCTGATCCTAGATCAGCACTCTGACAACCTTCATGAATACCAGGGGGCAGGTGAACCTGATCCTAGATCAGCACTCTGACACACTTCATGAATACCAGGGGCAGGGGAACCTGATCCTAGATCAGCACTCTGACAACCTTCATGAATACCAGGGGCAGGGGAACCTGATCCTAGATCAGCACTCTGACAACCTTCATGAATACCAGGGGGCAGGGGAACCTCATCCTAGATCAGCACTCTGACACACTTCATGAATACCAGGGGCAGGGGAACCTGATCCTAGATCAGCACTCTGACACACTTCATGAATACCAGGGGCAGGGGAACCTGATCCTAGATCAGCACTCTGACAACCTTCATGAATACCAGGGGGCAGGGGAACCTGATCCTAGATCAGCACTCTGACAACCTTCATGAATACCAGGGGGCAGGGAACCTGATCCTAGATCAGCACTCTGACACACT
>NW_024609818.1:605000-735000 GCF_018296145.1 Oncorhynchus tshawytscha
ATATATAGATCATACATTATTATCCCCACAGATATATAGATCATAGAACAATATCCCCACAGATATATAGATCATAGAACAATATCCCCACAGATATATAGATCATAGGTCATTATCCCCACAGATATATAGATCATAGAACAATATCCCCACAGATATATAGATCATAGAACAATATCCCCACAGATGTATAGATCATACATTATTATCCCCACAGATATATAGATCATAGAACAATATCCCCACAGATATATAGATCATAGAACAATATCCCCACAGATATATAGATCATAGGTCATTATCCCCACAGATATATAGATCATAGAACAATATCCCCACAGATATATAGATCATAGGTCAATATCCCCACAGATATATAGATCATAGAACAATATCCCCACAGATATATAGATCATAGAACAATATCCCCACAGATATATAGATCATAGAACAATATCCCCACAGATATATAGATCATAGGTCATTATCCCCACAGATATATAGATCATAGAACAATATCCCCACAGATATATAGATCATAGAACAATATCCCCACAGATATATAGATCATAGAACAATATCCCCACAGATATATAGATCATAGAACAATATCCCCACAGATATATAGATCATTCATTATTATCCCCACAGATATATAGATCATACATTATTATCCCCACAGATATATAGATCATAGAACAATATCCCCACAGATATATAGATCATAGAACAATATCCCCACAGATATATAGATCATAGGTCATTATCCCCACAGATATATAGATCATAGAACAATATCCCCACAGATATATAGATCATAGAACAATATCCCCACAGATATATAGATCATACAGCATTCTCCCCACAGATATATAGATAATAGATGCAGACCGGTCCCAGCTCCATAGCTGTCTACTGTACAGCAGAAGAGAACATCTTGATTCTTCATCTGTTGAGAACATCACTGTGTATACCTGCGTAGTGTAACGCTAGGAACGCCAAGTTCCTGGGTTCAAATCCCGCAGGGGTCGCACACACTCACATGCTAGAAATATATATAAATATACACACTCACATGCTAGAAATATATATAAATATACACACTCACATGCTAGAAATATATATAAATATACACACTCACTACTACTGTAAGTGGCTTTGGATAAACACCTCTGGTAAAACGGCATACCTCATAATATTAATTGTGATGTGTTCGTTCCACCTGTTTCTGATTGGAGGGTTAGCCGGCCAGACTCACCTTGTCATTGGTAGGTGTGGGAGGTCTCTCCTGATAGGCCGCTGGAAGCAGGAAACTGAGGGTGTAGATGGCTGGTTCCCACATCCTGGTCTCCTCAGGGATCCTCACCAGGACTGGAGCAGTCATCTCCATCTGGAGACCTGGGACACACAGACACAGCCATACACACAGACACGGAGACACACAGACACGCAGACACGGAGACACGCAGACACACAGACAAGGAGACACACAGACAGCCACACACACATATCCATTTAGGTGTGTAAATCCAGACACACAATGCATTTTGTAGAGGTACAATGTCCTCAAATGTGTAAATTCAGACACACAGGATTAACACTCTCTCTCTCTCTCTCTTACCTCTGTTGTCTCCAGTGATGTACTGGAACAGTCTCTTACCTCCGTTGTTGTCTCCAGTGATGTACTAGAACAGTCTCTTACCTCCGTTGTTGTCTCCAGTGATGTACTGGAACAGTCTCTTACCTCTGTTGTCTCCAGTTATGTACTAGAACAGTCTCTTACCTCCGTTGTTGTCTCCAGTGATGTACTGGAACAGTCTCTTACCTCTGTTGTCTCCAGTTATGTACTGGAACAGTCTCTTACCTCTGTTGTCTCCAGTGATGTACTGGAACAGTCTCTTACCTCTGTTGTTGTCTCCAGTTATGTACTGGAACAGTCTCTTACCTCTGTTGTCTCCAGTGATGTACTGGAACAGTCTCTTACCTCTGTTGTTGTCTCCAGTGATGTACTGGAACAGTCTCTTACCTCCGTTGTTGGCCCCAGTGATGTACTGGAACATTCTCTTACCTCCGTTGTTGGCCCCAGTGATGTACTGGAACAGTCTCTTACCTCTGTTGTCTCCAGTGATGTACTGGAACAGTCTCTTACCTCCGTTGTTGTCTCCAGTGATGTACTGGAACAGTCTCTTACCTCTGTTGTTGTCTCCAGTGATGTACTGGAACAGTCTCTTACCTCTGTTGTTGTCTCCAGTGATGTACTGGAACAGTCTCTTACCTCAGTTGTTGTCTCCAGTGATGTACTGGAACAGTCTCTTACCTCTGTTGTCTCCAGTGATGTACTGGAACAGTCTCTTACCTCCGTTGTTGGCCCCAGTGATGTACTGGAACATTCTCTTACCTCCGTTGTTGGCCCCAGTGATGTACTGGAACAGTCTCTTACCTCTGTTGTTGTCTCCAGTGATGTACTGGAACAGTCTCTTACCTCTGTTGTTGTCTCCAGTGATGTACTGGAACATTCTCTTACCTCCGTTGTTGGCCCCAGTGATGTACTGGAACAGTCTCCTGAAGGCCATGGCTGCTCCCACCCCCATGAAGTAGGCCTCCGCATCCGTAGACACCCAACGAGTAGGACTGTAGTGACGGACCTGACAAACACACACAAATATTATTAAAGGAGATATTTTTAACATATAGGTGCAGGTGTCCATCTCTCTCTCTATGTGTGTGTGTGTGTGTGTGTGTGTGTGTTTGTGTAAGGGTGTGTATGTGTGATGGTGATGGTGTGTGTGTGTGATGGTGTGTGTGTGTGCTTGTGATGGTGTGTGCGTGTGATGGTGTGTGCGATGGTGATGGTGTGTAGGTGTGTATGTGTGCGTGTGTGTGTCTGTGTGTGATGGTGTGTGCGTCTGTGTGTGATGGTGTGTGCGTCTGTGTGTGATGTGTGTGTGTGTGTGTGTGTGTGTGTGTGTGTAATGGTGTGTATGTGCGTGTAATGATGTATATGTGTATGTGCGTGTGATGGGGTGTAGTTGTGTCTGTGTGTGATGGTGTGTGTGTGTCTGTGTGTGATGGTGTGTGTGTGTGTAATGGTGTGTATGTGCGAGTAATGATGTATATGTGTATGTGCGTGTGATGGTGTGTCTGTGTGTGATGGGGTGTAGGTGTGATGGTGTGTGTGATGGTGCGTGTGATGGTGTGTGTGTGATGGGGTGTAGGTGTGTGTGTGATGGGGTGTAGGTGTGTGTGTGTGCGTATGTGTGTGATGGTGTGTGTGATGGGGTGTCGGTGTGTGTGTGTGTGTGTGTGTGATGGTGCGTGTGATGGTGCTTGTGATGGTGCGTGTGATGGTGTGTGTGTGTGTGTGTGTCCACTCACCTCATATTCATCTGTTTTGCACACCAGCTCATACTCCAGACATTCCTTTGACTCGGAGCAGAAACTGGAGTTGTTGCTGGGGCTAGAGGACAGGAGATAGAAGGTTGTTAGTAGTGTCTCATTCTAACACACTACATCACACACACACACACACACACACACACACACACACACACACACACACACACACACACACACACACACACACGGTAAGGGGGTGTCATTGAAAAGGAGAGATTGTCTTACCCGACGCCGCCTTCAGCACCAACTGAAACCATTAGAGCCACCAGCATCACCAGCCCTGGGAACAACTCCCTGAGGACACACACAGTTGTTCATATCCACTGTCTATTGGTGTGTGTGTGATGGTGTGTGTAGGTTTGTGTGTGTGTGATGATGTGTGTAGGTTTGTGTGTGTGTGATGGTGTGTGTGATGGTGTGTGTGTGTGTGATGGTGTGTGTGTGTGTGATGGTGTGTGTGTGTGTGTGATGGTGTGTGTGTGTGTGATGGTGTATGATGGTTTGTGTGTGTGATGGTGTGTGTGCGTGTGATGTGTGTGTGTGTAGGTTTGTGTGTGTGTGATGGTGTGTGTAGGTTTGTGTGTGTGTGATGGTGTGATGGTGTGTGTGTGTGATGTGTGTGTGTGTGTGTGTGTGTGTGTGATGGTGTGTGTGTGTGTGTGATGTGTGTGTGTGTGATGGTTTGTGTGTGTGATGGTGTGTGTGTGTGAGGGTGTGGGTGTGTGTGATGGTGTGTGTGAGGGCGTGGGTGTGTGTGATGGTGTTTGTGATGGTGTGTGTGTGTGATGGTGTGTGTGTGATGGTGTTTTCTGCAGAGGTACAATGGGGCACATTATCCTCTGAGAGGGAGAGAGAGGTGTGTGTGTGTGAGAGAGAGAGAAAGAGAGAGAAATAGAGAGAGAGAGAGATTTTGCTGCATCGTCATTCTCTCTCTGCACCAGCCACAGCATCAGCAGCAGAACAGGCGATCTGAGGTCACGGTGGAAAAGATAATGATGCCAATGGTCTTAACTAGATCCTTATCAACCACTGACTGACCTACTGCAGGGCAGAAACAATCCCGTTACTCAACTCAGCTAGCAACCGTTATTTAACGGCTGGAAGCGAGCCAACGGTGGCGTTTCAATGCGGTAGACACACCGTGCTTGCCTTTCCTCAGCCAGGACCCGGTTAATATTGATGCAGCGGACCGAAACATGAGAGGGGTGGCTCAGAAAGACTCTCTCTCTCGCTCTTTCTATCGCTCTCTCTCCGTGAGATGCGCAAGCAATGCGTCATTTTGCTGCTCAGGTCAATGTCACACCCACTTCACACTTTCTTTCTCATATTTTGTTGCACAACTACAAAAATGACTTCAAAAAACCATACCCATAGAAGTACTCTCGTCCCACACACATTGAAGTAAAACAAATAAACCTAACTAAAATAGTCCCATTTGCTTTAATAAGAAAACAATATGCAGTAATAAATACCAGCCCAACAGTCCGCTGAACAGCAGCAACATGCAGTATGAGAACTCACATTATGAAGAGGAATGTCCTGTCCGGTGTCCGTTATCCGCCGGTGAAATTTGACTAGGCTACTGCGTGCTTTGTGCGCTCTGGAGGATGACGACAGTCACCCGGTTTGATCAGCAGTAGCTTTATAGTGTACTGCAGCTCTCGCTGCTTACGAAACCACAGCCAGGTCTGGGCTGGCCCACTAACGGCCGACCGGAGGGGCGCAGGTGTGTCTGTGTGTGATAATAATGGAGCGGCGTGGAGTTGCCGCGGGAAGTAGTTTAAGGGATGTTTAAGGGGTGTTTAACGGATGCAGAATTAATGCAGGTTTTTGGCTGCACTGAAGGCATCAATACTCTGGTCCGCTGATACTGAACTAGTGAAGGTCCGCTGATACTCACAGATATTCACGTTTGTGATGAACCACAGGTTGTTTATTCATGCAAAATAGATTTGGGGTTTAAAATTAATTTAAGCTGCTTTACTTGAGGGGTTTAGTGAAGGTGGGTCATCTTTGACCCTTAGGACAAGACGAGTATACAGAATGTTAAGACTACACAAGGGTTAATATATGTTTCCCAGTTTCTTGAAATACTTTGCAAATGTAATTTATTTCTATGTGAAAGCTGAAACGGTTATTTCATTCCTGTTTCATTTTATCAGACAAGCTTATCCAGAGCAACAGTGAATACATTTTCATACTGGTCCCACATAGGACTCAAACCCACAACCCTAGTGTTTGTTGCAAGCACCATGCTCTACCACCTGAGTCACATCATGGCATCACAACATCACAAATCACTTGATGCCCAATGTAGTTAATTACTGTAGCGGTCATTGTTTTTCTACAGGCTGATGGAAAGTCTACAGGTACAAACCTAGACAACCAGCCTCTGTACAATACAGTCATGTACATTTACATTCTGTTTAGCAAGGATGGTAAATTTATACTGTACAAAAAGTGGTTGTTTTCCATGTTATTTAATTTGATGTGAATGTTTTGTCTTTGTTCATAACTTTGCACCATTTGATGTAAATGTTTGAGGACAGCGTTTTGTTCTTTCTAGATTCCATTAGAATGACATCACAGAGAAAGGGACAGCGTTTTGTTCTTTCTAGATTCCATTAGAATGACATCACAGAGAAAGGGACAGCGTTTTGTTCTTTCTAGATTCCATTAGAATGACATCACAGAGAAAGGGACAGCGTTTTGTTCTTTCTAGATTCCATTAGAATGACATCACAGAGAAAGGGACAGCGTTTTGTTCTTTCTAGATTCCATTAGAATGACATCACAGAGAAAGGGACAGCGTTTTGTTCTTTATAGATTCCATTAGAATGACATCACAGAGAAAGGGGCAGGGCAACAACTGTTACAATTCCAACTATTGAAACCTGATTCTGTTCCTAATTACATCCTTTTTTTGCCAAAGCTAAGACGCTGATTATTTGTTGCTAATGCTACAGATATATCAGTCCACTTATACTAGTAAAGGCCCAGTGCACTACTTTTGTGAAAAAATATTTTTCAAAAAATAATATATTTTTCTATTAATTAATATTTATAATTCAGATTTTTCAGGGGGTGCCGCAGCCCCCTCAGCACCCCTACTTCCCGCGGATGTGGGCGTAGCCAGGGGTGCCTAGAGCTGCATAAATATGCTGGTTTCGGCAAGCAGTTACAGTACGCCCAGCCAGAGCGCCCTGCATACGCCCAAACATGCCTGGTTTCGCCCAGCCAGACAGCGCCCCGGTTACAGTACGCCCAGCCAGACAGCGCCCCAGGAACAGATGACAGTGCTCCAAATATCAATATTGAAATCACCAGGGACACTTCTTCTGTGGTAGGTTAAAGGTGACAGTTTGGATTACCAGTGTCTTCTTCAGTGGTAAGCTAAAGGTGACAGTTTGGATTACCAGTGTCTTCTTCAGTGGTAAGCTAAAGGTGACAGTTTGGATTACCAGTGTCTTCTTCAGTGGTAAGCTAAAGGTGACGGTTTGAATTACCAGTGTCTTCTTCAGTGGTAAACTAAAGGTGACAGTTTGGATTACCAGTGTCTTCTTCAGTGGTAAACTAAAGGTGACAGTTTGGATTACCAGTGTCTTCTTCTGTGGTAGGTTAAAGGTGACAGTTTGGATTACCAGTGTCTTCTTCAGTGGTAAGCTAAAGGTGACGGTTTGAATAAGACTGTTCTGTTTTGGATGTTTTAAATCAAATGCCACCACTTTGCTTCTGCACTTTTCCCTGTGTGACAGCCTGTCCTACACGGCCTGTCCTACACAGCCTGTGTGACACAGCCTGTCCTACAGGTCTTAATTGTCTTGGGTGAGCTATATTGGGCCTTCTTTTTAAAGCCCAAAGCCCAGTCTTGACCCTGACCCACAGCTTTGCATAACATTCTTAAATCTGTTGACATACAGGTAGGTGTGTGTGTGTGTGTATTAGTGGACAGTATACACTGAGTGTACAAAACATTAAGAAAACCTTCCCAATATTGAGTTGGACCTCCTTTTGCCCCCAGAACAGCCTCAATTTGTTACGGGGTCTGGACTCGACAAAGGTGTCTAACGCGTTCCACAGGGATGCCGAACCATGTTGACTCCACTGCTTCCCACAGTCGTGTCAAGTAGGCTGGATGTCCATTCTTGATCCACAGGGGAAACTGTTGAGCATGAAAAACCCAGCAGCGTTGCAGTTCTTGACACACACCGGTGCCCCTGGTACCTACTACCATACTTCGTTCAAAGGCATTTAAATATTTTGTCCTGCCCATTCACCCTCGGAACGTCACACATACACAATCCATGTCTCAATTGTCTAGAGGATTAAAAATCCTTCTTTAACATGACTCCTCCCCTTCATCTATACTGATTGAAGTGGATTTAACAGGTGACATCAATAAGGGGTCATAGCTTTCACCTGGATTCACCTGGTCAGTCTGTCCTGATAAGAACAGGTTTTCTTAATGTTTTGTCCACTCACTGTATAGATGTGCTATATTCAAAGCAGGTTGTAGATTAGCCTATAGGGGCTCGGTCTCTCCTACACATGTTCCAAACATCCGCTTTATTTAACCATGTGACCTCCATCATACTGTTAGACATTACATGGTTGGTTAGCAGGTTTTAGTTTAAAACACTACACACAACAAACCCTGGAACAGATCCATTCAAATCCTCCCTCTGTGTCACAAATGGCATCCTTTCCCCTGTATAGTGCACTACTTAAGGGATAGGGTTCAACCCATAGGGCTCTGGTCAAATGAAGTTTACAATATAGGGTTCAACCCATAGGGCTCTGGTCAAATGAAGTGCACTATATAGGGCTCTGGTCAAATGAAGTGCACTATATAGGGTTCAACCCATAGGGCTCTGGTCAAATGAAGTGTACTATATATGGTTCAACCCATAGGGCTCTGGTCAAATGAAGTGTACTATATATGGTTCAACCCATAGGGCTCTGATCAAATGAAGTGTACTATATAGGGCTCTGGTCAAATGAAGTGCACTATATAGGGCTCTGGTCAAATGAAGTGCACTATATAGGGCTCAACCCATAGGGTTCTGGTCAAATGAAGTGCACTATATAGGGTTCTGGTCAAATGAAGTGCACTATATAGGGCTCAACCCATAGGGCTCTGGTCAAATGAAGTGCACTATATAGGGCTCTGGTCAAATGAAGTGCACTATATAGGGTTCAACCCATAGGGCTCTGGTCAAATGAAGTGTACTATATAGGGCTCAACCCATAGGGCTCTGGTCAAATGATGTGCACTATATAGGGCTCTGGTCAAATGAAGTGTACTATATAGGGCTCTGGTCAAATGAAGTGTACTATATAGGGCTCAACCCATAGGGCTCTGGTCAAATGAAGTGCACTATATAGGGCTCTGGTCAAATGAAGTGTACTATATAGGGCTCTGGTCAAATGAAGTGCACTATATAGGGCTCAACCCATAGGACTCTGGTCAAATGAAGTGCACTATATAGGGCTCTGGTCAAATTAAGTGTACTATATAGGGTTCAACCCATAGGGCCCTGGTCAAATGAAGTGTACTATATAGGGCTCAACCCATAGGGCCCTGGTCAAATGAAGTGTACTATATAGGGTTCAACCCATAGGGCTCTGGTCAAATGAAGTGTACTATATAGGGCTCTGGTCAAATGAAGTGTACTTTATAGGGCTCAACCCATAGGGCTCTGGTCAAATGAAGGGCACTATATAGGGGATAGGGTACCATTTGGGATGTAAATTAGGTATACTTTTGACATGTTGCTATTAGCAACAACTCCACTGATGTACAGTCCATGTATGGTCAGATCTTTAGAGTTAGAGCAGGAAACCTACTTAGAGGCTACTTGTCCCCTTCATAAGCAATACTTAAGGGCCTACGTCATCCCTGTGGAGGATCCAAAGCCCAAGCCCAGATTAACGGGTCTGTATGGGTCGGATCGTTTCAAATACTTGCTGGAAGGGCGTGGGGTTGTTGTGATTGGGTCAGTACATGTCATATTGGACAAGACTCAAGATGATGCTTTTACCTATGAAGCCCTCATGCACTGCTTATGAAGGTGCTATACACTGCTTATGAAGGTGCTATACACTGCTTATGAAGGTGCTATACACTGCTTATGAAGGTGCTATACACTGCTTATGAAGGTGCTATACACTGCTTATGAAGGTGCTATACACTGCTTATATTACCACCAACGATAATAACATCATCCTCAGTCTTTCATCAATATTTACAAACTCGTGATCTGTTAAATAATGTCAATAACAACAACACAGTAAAACCAAAAACACAGACTAAATTCAAAACATCAGCCGCTCAGTAAAAAAAGCACTTCGTAAAAATCTGAGAAACTAAATTAAAATTCATCCCCAGTCTGATTCTGACAAACACAAAGTTAAACACATCAGTGTCCTTCAATCCCAGTCCTGGAAACACACAGGGTGTGCAGGGTTTTGTGCCAGCCTAACACACCTCAATCAACTTATCAAAAGGGCTTGATGATTGGACGATTGATGGAACCAGGATGAAAGAAAAGTGAAATAAACAATATCTTGATATACATTTCAACATATGAATCATCTCTATTGACGAGAAGAGAAGGTATATGGAGATGCAAATGAAATGAAGATTGACTGGTCCACCGTTCACTATCCTGACCAGGGTTCTGATCACTTCCCCCACATAGATGCTGCTTTCACTGGGGGTGTCTGTTCTCTGGTCCAGGGGTCAGAACCTGTCTGTTCTCTGCTCCAGGGGTCAGAACCTGTCAGGGCCACGGTGGGTGTCTGTTCTCTGGTCCAGGGGTCAGAACCTGTCTGTTCTCTGGTCCAGGGGTCAGAACCTGTCTGTTCTCTGGTCCAGGGGTCAGAACCTGTCAGGGCCACGGTGGGTGTCTGTTCTCTGCTCCAGGGGTCAGAACCTGTCAGGGCCACGGTGGGTGTCTGTTCTCTGGTCCAGGGGTCAGAACCTGTCTGTTCTCTGGTCCAGGGGTCAGAACCTGTCTGTTCTCTGGTCCACGGTGGGTGTCTCTGTTCTCTGGTCCAGGGTCAGAACCTGTCAGGGCCACGGTGGGTCTCTGTTCTCTGCTCCAGGGGTCAGAACCTGTCAGGGCCACGGTGGGTGTCTCTGTTCTCTGTTCCAGGGGTCAGAACCTGTCAGGGCCACGGTGGGTGTCTGTTCTCTGCTCCAGGGGTCAGAACCTGTCCGGGCCACGGTGGGTGTCTGTTCTCTGCTCCAGGGGCCAGAACCTGTCAGAACCACGGTGGGTGTAACACATCAGACTCCACTAATAAAGTCTTTATTGATGACCAAGACTAATTGGATCAGTTGAATCAGCTGTTCTTTATTGATAACTAGAATTTGACTTAACTATAATTAAATCAACGTTAAAAAATGATTAGTTGAAACAGGTTTTACTGCAGGGCGGGAGCTAAAGCCTGCACCCATACCAGCTTCCACAGAGGAAGGTCGAACCCCTGTTCGACAGGCAGACGTCTCAAACTGCACCTCCCAATGGAAGAAACACACAACAGCCAAAACACACATCAAAATACAGCCTGTTGTCCAACAGAACAGAAGTACCACTTAAATAAACAGAGGCTGTGTAGTGTAGAGCACTACACCGGGAACAGGGTTCCAAACCACACCCTGTGTAGTGTAGAGCACTACACCGGGAACAGGGTTCCAAACCACACCCTGTGTAGTGTAGAGCACTACACCGGGAACAGGGTTCCAAACCACACCCTGTGTAGTGTAGAGCACTACACCGGGAACAGGGTTCCAAACCACACCCTGTGTAGTGTAGAGCACTACACCGGGAACAGGGTTCCAAACCACACCCTGTGTAGTGTAGAGCACTACACCGGGAACAGGGTTCCAAACCACACCCTGTGTAGTGTAGAGCACTACACCGGGAACAGGGTTCCAACCCACACCCTGTGTAGTGTAGAGCACTACACCGGGAACAGGGTTCCAACCCACACCCTGTGTAGTGTAGAGCACTACACCGGGAACAGGGTTCCAACCCACACCCTGTGTAGTGTAGAGCACTACACCGGGAACAGGGTTCCAAACCACACCCTGTGTAGTGTAGAGCACTACACCGGGAACAGGGTTCCAAACCACACCCTGTGTAGTGCACTACACCGGGAACAGGGTTCCAAACCACACCCTGTGTAGTGCACCACATCGGGAACAGGGTTCCAAACCACACCCTGTGTAGTGCACTACACCAGGAACAGGGTTCCAAACCACACCCTGTGTAGTGCACTACACCAGGAACAGGGTTCCAAACCACACCCTGTGTAGTGCAGAGCACACCAGGAACAGGGTTCCAAACCACACCCTGTGTAGTGCACTACACCAGGAACAGGGTTCCAAACCACACCCTGTGTAGTGCACTACACCAGGAACAGGGTTCCAAACCACACCCTGTGTAGTGCACTACACCAGGAACAGGGTTCCAAACCACACCCTGTGTAGTGCACTACACCAGGAACAGGGTTCCAAACCACACCCTGTGTAGTGCACTACACCAGGAACAGGGTTCCAAACCACACCCTGTGTAGTGCACTACACCAGGAACAGGGTTCCAAACCACACCCTGTGTAGTGCACTACACCAGGAACAGGGTTCCAAACCACACCCTGTGTAGTGCACTACACCAGGAACAGGGTTCCAAACCACACCCTGTGTAGTGCACTACACCAGGAACAGGGTTCCAAACCACACCCTGTGAAGTGTACTACATCAGGAACAGGGTTCCAGTTGGGACACATTAAAACAGAACAGGATACTCTGGATATAAAATATAGCGATCACACATCTGGAAAACGATCATCTTTGGAGTGTCGCTTCCTCCGTTCTCCAGAGAGAAGAAAAGGAGAGAGAGGGAAAGGGAGTGAGAGAGAGGTCATTAGAGGTCCATTCTACCCCAGACCAGACCGTTCTATTCGTCCATCGACGAGGGGGGGTGGGTGGAAGAGTTCTCTCCCTGGAATGAACCATTATGACACCAGGCAGGGGTGCATAGCCTCCAGAAAGCCTCCAGATAAACGAGAGAGAGAAGGTCCAACGACAACTAAAGTCTGTCATCGTTTGTCTTGTTGCATAGCGAGGCGGTGGTTGCTTTAGTAACAGCCACCCAGTTTCAGATCGAGGGGGAGTGTTTTAGGAGAGGGGTAAAGGGTGTGTCTTGGTCCATTTCAGTCATCGTTTCTCTCCAACGCTGAGGGTTTTGGGTGTTTAGAACACCCCCCCTCTTCACAAACACTCTCACAAGGTAGACTCTTTCTGGCGCTCGCGACCATTAGATGTCTTCTTGACTTTAGAGATGCCCTCCAACATACCGGACTCCGTCACCCTGTAGAGAGAAGAGGGGGAGAAAGAGAGAAGAGGGAGAACGAGAGAAGAGAGGGAGAACGAGAGAAGAGAGGGAGAACGAGAGAAGAGAGGGAGAACGAGAGAAGAGAGGGAGAACGAGAGAAGAGAGGGAGAACGAGAGAAGAGAACGAGAGAAGAGAGGGAGAACGAGAGAAGAGAGGGAGAAGAGAGAAGAGAGGGAGAACGAGAGAAGAGAGGGAGAACGAGAGAAGAGAGGGAGAACGAGAGAAGAGAGGGAGAACGAGAGAAGAAGAGAACGAGAGAAGAGAGGGAGAACAGAGAGAAGAGAGGGAGAAGAGAGAAGAGAACGAGAGAAGTTCCAAAACGAGAGAAGAGGGGGAGAAGAGAGAAGAGGGGGAGAACGAGAGAGAGGGAGAAAGAGAAGAGAACGAGAGAAGACGAGAGAAGAGAGGGAGAAGAGAAGGGGAGAACGAGAGAAGAGGGGGAGAACGAGAGAAGAGAACGAGAGAAGAGAGGAGAGAACGAGAGAAGAGGGAGAACGAGAGAAGAGAGGGAGAACGAGAGAAGAGAACGAGAGAAGAGAGGGAGAACGATTAAAAGAGAACAGAGAACGAGAGAAGAGAACGAGAGAAGAGAGGGAGAACGAGAGAAGAGAGGGAGAACGAGAGAAGAGAACGAGAGAAGAGAACGAGAGAAGAGAGGGAGAACGAGAGAAGAGAAGAGAGAGAAGAGAACGAGAGAAGAGAGGGAGAACGAGAGAAGAGAAGAGAGAAGAGAACGAGAGAAGAGAACGAGAGAAGAGAACGAGAGAAGAGAGGGAGAACGAGAGAAGAGGGAGAACGAGAGAAGAGAGGAGAGAGAGGAGAGAGAAGGGAGAACGAGAGAAGAGAGGGAGAACGAGAGAAGAGAGGGAGAACGAGAGAAGAGAGGGAGAACGAGAGAAGAGAGGGAGAACGAGAGAAGAGAACGAGAGAAGAGAACGAGAGAAGAGAACGAGAGAAGAGAGGGAGAACGAGAGAAGAGAGGGAGAACGAGAGAAGAGAGGGAGAACGAGAGAAGAGAGGGAGAACGAGAGAAGAGAGGGAGAACGAGAGAAGAGAACGAGAGAAGAGAGGGAGAACGAGAGAAGAGAGGGAGAACGAGAGAAGAGAGGGAGAACGAGAGAAGAGAGGGAGAACGAGAGAAGAGAACGAGAGAAGAGAGGGAGAAGAGAGAGGGAAGAGAGGGAGAACGAGAGGAGAGGGAGAACGAGAGAAGAGAGGGAGAACGAGAGAAGAGAGGGAGAACGAGAGAAGAGAGGGAGAACGAGAGAAGAGAGGGAGAACGAGAGAAGAGAGGGAGAACGAGAGAAGAGAGGGAGAACGAGAGAAGAGGGAGAACGAGAGAAGAGAGAGAGAACGAGAGAAGAAGAAAAAGAAAAAGAGAGAGAGAGGGTTAGTTGAATACGTGACATGTTTAAACATCCCAGGTGCGACCTCACAAAACAAGTCTCTTACACTTCGTCCATCTCCACGTCCTCCTCATCCAGGGGCAGCTGGAGGTAGGGGTTGTTGGAAGCCGGGCGGAACTTATACCCCGTCAACACAAAGAAGATCAGAGTCGACACCTCCACTAGGAACTACAGGGAGGGACGGGGTAGAGAGGGAAAATAAAACAATTCAGACCAGCTCTCTAAAAACAACGAAGAAATGGATATCATCGGTGTCAAAGAGTTTCACCGTGTGACATCATCAGAAGTGGACGGTGTCTCACCTCGTAACACCACTGCCACTGGAAAGGCACCGTCACCTTCAGCAGGATGGCGATGATCCTCGTGAAGTAGATATAACACACTATCTACAGATGGAGGGAGGGAGGGATGATGGAGAGAGGGAGGAGGGATGATGGAGAGAGGGATGATGGAGAGAGGGAGGAGGGATGAGGGATGATGGAGAGAGGGAGGAGGGAGAGAGGGAGGAGGGAGAGAGGGAGGAGGGAGAGGGAGAGAGGGAGGAGGGATGATGGAGAGAGGGAGGAGGGATGATGGAGAGAGGGAGGAGGGATGATGGATAGAGGGAGGAGGGATGATGGATAGAGGGAGGAGGGATGATGGATAGAGGGAGAGGGATGGATAGAGGGAGAGGGAGGATGGATAGAGGGAGAGGGAGGGAGGAGAGAGATTACCCATCCTGACATCTTTCAGAACTTTCACAGAAACATAAGTTAAAATTCAAAATAACTGAGGAAGAGAGACAGAGAGACAGATGTCTCCTCACCATGACGTAGTAATGTCTGAATAGTTTGAGTTTCTCCAGGTTCATGGCAGCTGAGGTAAACAAAGAGAGAGAGACCGTATTACTACAGACAGCTACAGGGGAACTACAGGAGAACTACTGGGGAACACAGAGAGAGAGACCGTATTACTACAGACAGCTACAGGGGAACTACAGGAGAACTACTGGGGAACACAGAGAGACAGACCGTATTACTACAGACAGCTACAGGGGAACTACAGGAGAACTACTGGGGAACACAGAGAGAGAGACCGTATTACTACAGACAGCTACAGGGGAACTACAGGAGAACTACTGGGGAACACAGAGAGAGAGACCGTATTACTACAGACAGCTACAGGGGAACTACAGGAGAACTACTGGGGAACACAGAGAGAGAGACCGTATTACTACAGACAGCTACAGGGGAACTACAGGAGAACTACTGGGGAACACAGAGAGAGAGACCGTATTACTACAGACAGCTACAGGGGAACTACAGGAGAACTACTGGGGAACACAGAGAGAGAGACCGTATTACTACAGACAGCTACAGGGGAACTACAGGAGAACTACTGGGGAACACAGAGAGAGAGACCGTATTACTACAGACAGCTACAGGGGAACTACAGGAGAACTACTGGGGAACACAGAGAGAGAGACCGTATTACTACAGACAGCTACAGGGGAACTACAGGAGAACTACTGGGGAACACAGAGAGAGAGACCGTATTACTACAGACAGCTACAGGGGAACTACAGGAGAACTACTGGGGAACACAGAGAGACAGACCGTATTACTACAGACAGCTACAGGGGAACTACAGGAGAACTACTGGGGAACACAGAGAGACAGACCGTATTACTACAGACAGCTACAGGGGAACTACAGGAGAACTACTGGGGAACACAGAGAGACAGACCGTATTACTACAGACAGCTACAGGGGAACTACAGGAGAACTACTGGGGAACACAGAGAGACAGACCGTATTACTACAGACAGCTACAGGGGAACTACAGGAGAACTACTGGGGAACACAGAGAGACAGACCGTATTACTACAGACAGCTACAGGGGAACTACAGGAGAACTACTGGGGAACACAGAGAGACAGACCGTATTACTACAGACAGCTACAGGGGAACTACAGGAGAACTACTGGGGAACACAGAGAGACAGACCGTATTACTACAGACAGCTACAGGGGAACTACAGGAGAACTACTGGGGAACACAGAGAGACAGACCGTATTACTACAGACAGCTACAGGGGAACTACAGGAGAACTACTGGGGAACACAGAGAGACAGACCGTATTACTACAGACAGCTACAGGGGAACTACAGGAGAACTACTGGGGAACACAGAGAGACAGACCGTATTACTACAGACAGCTACAGGGGAACTACAGGAGAACTACTGGGGAACACAGAGAGACAGACCGTATTACTACAGACGCTACAGGGGAACTACAGGAGAACTACTGGGGAACACAGAGAGACAGACCGTATTACTACAGACAGCTACAGGGGAACTACAGGAGAACTACTGGGGAACACAGAGAGACAGACCGTATTACTACAGACAGCTACAGGGGAACTACAGGAGAACTACTGGGGAACACAGAGAGACAGACCGTATTACTACAGACAGCTACAGGGGAACTACAGGAGAACTACTGGGGAACACAGAGAGACAGACCGTATTACTACAGACAGCTACAGGGGAACTACAGGAGAACTACTGGGGAACACAGAGAGACAGACCGTATTACTACAGACAGCTACAGGGGAACTACAGGAGAACTACTGGGGAACACAGAGAGACAGACCGTATTACTACAGACAGCTACAGGGGAACTACAGGGGAAGTACAGGGGAACACAGACAGTATTAACACAGACAGTATTACTACAGACAGCTACTGGGGAACTACAGGAGAACTACTGGGGAAGTACAGGGGAACTAACAGGGGAACACAGACAGTATTAACACAGACAGCTACTGGGGAACTAACAGGGGAACACAGACAGTATTACTACAGACAGCTACTGGGGAACTAACAGGGGAACACAGACAGTATTACTACAGACAGCTACTGGGGAACTAACAGGGGAACACAGACAGTATTACTACAGACATCTACTGGGGAACTAACAGGGGAACACAGACAGTATTACTACAGACATCTACTGGGGAACTAACAGGGGAACACAGACAGTATTACTACAGACATCTACTGGGGAACTAACAGGGGAACTAACAGGGGAACTAACAGGGGAACTAACAGCACCAACTACAAGGTTCAAACTACATGTCACTCAGCTATAGTTATTAACCACTGCTAACTGTCCATGAAATGTTTCCCTCCCTGTAGATGGCTCACCTTTCCCATCAGTGCTGGAAGCCTCTTGTAGGTGACGAATAGACCTGCAAACACACACCACATTATCCTCTGATGGCCCGTCAGGGAGGAAGGAGCCCCCTTCTCAAACCCAACAGTAATAAGTCAACCAGGTCAACCATGAGGTCAACCAGGAACAACACCTCCTCCTGACAGTATACTGACGATGAGGTCAACCAGTAACAACACCTCCTCCTAACAGTATACTGACCATACAACAGGGAAGAGGATGAGGTCAACCAGGAACAACACCTCCTCCTGACAGTATACTGACCATACAACAGGGAAGAGGATGAGGTCAACCAGGAACAACACCTCCTCCTGACAGTATACTGACCATATAACAGGGAAGAGGATGAGGTCAACCAGGAACAACACCTCCTCCTAACAGTATACTGACCATATAACAGGGGGAAGAGGATGAGGTCAACCAGGAACAATCCTCCTAACAGTATACTGACCATACAACAGGGAAGAGGATGAGGTCAACCAGGAACAACACCTCCTCCTGATAGTATACTGACCATACAACAGGGAAGAGGATGAGGTCAACCAGGAACAACACCTCCTCCTGACAGTATACTGACCATATAACAGGGAAGAGGATGAGGTCAACCAGGAACAATCCTCCTAACAGTATACTGACCATATAACAGGGAAGAGGATAGCTCCACAGCAGATGAGGTCAACCAGGAACAGAACCTCCTTCCACAGGGCGTACTCACTAGAGCCCTCCTCTGTAGACTCTATTATGATGTAGGCTACGTTGGCCAGAACCTGGGACATGTAGAGAGAGAGTGAGTGTCAAACTGGTGGAAGTTTGCCAGAGATGAAGAAGAATACATCACTAAATCCATCTCGGTCAGATCATTGGTTAAACCGTCACTTCCGCACCCCCACCCCCAGGTGGACATGTAGAGGGATGATGATATAACCCCCCACCCCCAGGTGGACATGTAGAGGATGATGATATAACCCCCACCCCCAGGTGGACATGTAGAGGATGATGATATAACCCCCACCCCCAGGTGGACATGTAGAGGGATGATGATATAACCCCCCACCCCCAGGTGGACATGTAGAGGGATGATGATATAACCCCCCACCCCCAGGTGGACATGTAGAGGGATGATGATATAACCCCCCACCCCCAGGTGGACATGTAGAGGGATGATGATATAACCCCCCACCCCCAGGTGGACATGTAGAGGATGATGAGATGTTCTTGTCTAAAGATTTTCTGCATCATGTTTCAAGTTGTGTGCGGACCCCATTAAAACTTCTTTGGGACTGGGGGGGCACTATTGAGTAGCTTGGATAAAAAGATGCCCAGAGTAAACTGCCTGCTACTCAGGCCTAAAAACTAGAATATGCATATAATTAGTAGATTTGGATAGAAAACATTGACATTTCTAAAACTGTTTGAATGATGTCTGTGAGTATAACAGAACTCATATGGCAGGCAAAAACTTGAGAAAAAATCCAACCCAGAAGTGGGAAATCTGAGGTTTGTAGTTTTTCAAGTCATTGCCTATCGAATATACAGTGTCTATGGGGTCATATTGCACTTCCTAAGGCTTCCACTAGATGTCAACAGTCTTTAGAACCTTGTTTGAGGCTTCTACTATGAAGTGAGAGAGAATGAGAGCTCTTTCAATCAGGTGTCTGCCATGAGCTGATCACGCGCCCTCACGTGAGAGCGACCTGCGTTCCATTGGATTTCTGAAGACAAAGGAATTCTCCGGTTTAAACATTATTGAAGATTTATGTTAAAAACATCCTAAAGATTGATTCTATACTTTGTTAGACATGTTTCTACGAACTGTAACGGAACTTTGACTTCGTCTGGACCTTTATTTATTTTTATTTCACCTTTATTTAACCAGGTAGGCTAGTTGAGAACAAGTTCTCATTTGCAACTGCGACCTGGCCAAGATAAAGCATAGCAGTGTGAACAGACAGAGTTACACATGGAGTAAACAATTAACAAGTCAATAACACAGTGAAAAAAAAGAGTATATATACATTGTGTGCAAAAGGCATGAGGAGGTAGGCGAATAATTACAATTTTGCAGATTAACACTGGAGTGATAAATGATCAGATGGTCAGGTACAGGTAGAGATATTGGTGTGCAAAAGAGTAGAAAAGTAAATAAATATAACAATATGGGGATGAGGTAGGTAAAAATGGGTGGGCTATTTACCAATAGACTATGTACAGCAGCAGCGATCGGTTAGCTGCTCAGATAGCTGATGTTTGAAGTTGGTGAGGGAGATAAAAGTCTCAAACTTCAGCGATTTTTGCAATTCGTTCCAGTCACAGGCAGCAGAGAACTGGAACGAAAGGCGGCCAAATGAGGTGTTGGCTTTAGGGATGATCAGTGAGATACACCTGCTGGAGCGCGTGCTACGGGTGGGTGTTGCCATCGTGACCAGTGAACTGAGATAAGGCGGAGCTTTACCTAGCATGGACTTGTAGATGACTTGGTGCCAGTGGGTCTGGCGACGAATATGTAGCGAGGGCCAGCCGACTAGAGCATATAAGTCGCAGTGGTGGGTGGTATAAGGTGCTTTAGTGACAAAACGGATGGCACTGTGATAAACTGCATCCAGTTTGCTGAGTAGAGTATTGGAAGCTATTTTGTAGATGACATCGCCGAAGTCGAGGATCGGTAGGATAGTCAGTTTTACTAGGGTAAGTTTGGCAGTGTGAGTGAAGGAGGCTTTGTTGTGGAATAGAAAGCTGACTCTAGATTTGATTTTCGATTGGAGATGTTTGATATGAGTCTGGAAGGAGAGTTTACAGTCTAGCCAGACACCTAGGTACTTATAGATGTCCACATATTCAAGGTTGGAACCATCCAGGGTGGTGATGCTAGTCAGGCATGCGGGTGCAGGCAGCGAACGGTTGAAAAGCATGCATTTGGTTTTACTAGCGTTTAAGAGCAGTTGGAGGCCATGGAAGGAGTGTTGTATGGCATTGAAGCTCGTTTGGAGGTTAGATAGCACAGTGTCCAAGGACGGGCCGGAAGTATATAGAATGGTGTCGTCTGCGTAGAGGTGGATCAGGGAATCACGCAGCAAGAGCAACATCATTGATATATACAGAGAAAAAAGTCGGCCCGAGAATTGAACCCTGTGGCACCCCCATAGAGACTGCCAGAGGACCGGACAGCATGCTCTCCGATTTGACACACTGAACTCTGTCTGCAAAGTAGTTGGTGAACCAGGCACGGCAGTCATCAGAAAACCAACAGCCTCATGAATATGGTTTTGTGTACTAAAACGCACAAACAAAAAAGAGGTATTTGGACATAAATGGACTTTATCGAACAAAACAAACATTTATTGTGGAACTGTGATTCCTGGGAGTGCATTCTGATGAAGATCAAAGGTAAGTGAATATTTATAATGCTATTTCTGACTTTGGTGGACTCCACAACATGGCGGGTATCTGAATGGCTTGTTTGTGTCTCTGAGCGCTGTAAATAGTTTTTTTGAAATCTGACACAGCGGTTGCATTAAGGAGAAGTGGATCTAAAATTCCATGCATAACACTTGTATCTTTAGCAATGTTTTTTATGAGTATTTCTGTAAATTGATGTGGCTCAAAATCACCGGATGTTTTAGAACCACTGAACATTACATTGGTGCATTAACTCAAGATTTTTGGATATAAATATGAACTTTATCGAACAAAACATACATGTATTGTGTAACAAAGTCCTATGAGTGTCATCTGATGAAGATCAAAGGTTAATGATTCATTTTCTCTCTATTTTTGCATTTTGTGACTCCTCTCTTTGGCTGGAAAAATGGCTGTGTTTTTCTGTGTCTTGGTTCTGACCTAACATAATCGTTTGGTGTGCTTTCGTCGTAAAGCTTTATTGAAATTGGACACCGTGGCTGGATTTACAACAAGTTTGTCTTTAACAATGGTGTAAAATACTTGTATGTTTGAGGAATTGTAATTATGGGATTTCTGTTGTTTTTGAATTTGGCGCCCTGCAGTTTCACTGGCTGTTGGCGAGGTGGGACGCTACCGTCCCAAATATCCCGGAGAGGTTAAGAGTAACTGCTGCCTTTACAACAACTAATGGGGATCCTAATAAAATACCAACGCCCTCCTCCTCCCAGGTGTACCTGTAGAGGGATGACGATATAACCCCCCCCGGTGTACCTGTAGAGGGATGACGATATAACCCCCCAAGTGTACCTGTAGAGGGATGAAGATACCCCCCCAGGTGTACCTGTAGAGGGATGACGATATAACCCCCCAGGTGTACCTGTAGAGGGATGACGATATAACCCCCCCCCCAGGTGTACCTGTAGAGGGATGATGATATAAACCCCCCTCCCAGGTGTACATGTAGAGGGATGATGATATAACCCCCCCCTCCTCCCAGGTGTACATGTAGAGGGATGATGATATAACCCCCCCTCCTCCCAGGTGTACCTGTAGAGGGATGATGATATAACCCTCCCCCAGGTGTACCTGTAGAGGGATGATGATATAACCCCCCTCCTCCCAGGTGTACCTGTAGAGGGATGATGATATAACCCCCCTCCTCCCAGGTGTACCTGTAGAGGGATGATGATATAACCCCCCTCCTCCCAGGTGTACCTGTAGAGGGATGATGATATAACCCCCCTCCTCCCAGGTGTACCTGTAGAGGGATGATGATATAACCCCCCTCCTCCCAGGTGTACCTGTAGAGGGATGATGATATAACCCCCCTCCTCCCAGGTGTACCTGTAGAGGGATGATGATATAACCCCCCTCCTCCCAGGTGTACCTGTAGAGGGATGATGATATAACCCCCCCTCCCCCCCCTCCTCCCAGGTGTACCTGTAGAGGGATGATGATATAACCCCCCCCCCTCCTCCCAGGTGTACCTGTAGAGGGATGATGATATAACCCCCCTCCTCCCAGGTGTACCTGTAGAGGGATGATGATATAACCCCCCCCCTCCCAGGTGTACCTGTAGAGGGATGATGATATAACCCCCCCCCCTCCTCCCAGGTGTACCTGTAGAGGGATGATGATATAACCCCCCCCCCTGTAGAGGGATGATGATATCCTCCCAGGTGTACCTGTAGAGGGATGATGATATAACCCCCCCCTCCTCCCAGGTGTACCTGTAGAGGGATGATGATATAACCCCCTCCTCCCTCCTCCCAGGTGTACCTGTAGAGGGATGACGATCATGAAGATCTTCTTCTCCTTGTCTGACAGGATGTATTTAACGAAGGCCCAGCCAGTACCAATCAACGCCAGAGTGATGAACAGCAGAGCCCCCTTCAACCTGCACACACCACATTATCACACACCACATTATCACTCACAAACGTAACAGACACACATATCAAAACGTCACTGATCAGAAACATACACATGCTTTACTCATTTCCTATGTAAATACACTATTTTAGTCAATGCCACTCTGACATTGTTCGTCCTAATATTTATATATTTCTAAATTCCAATCTTTTACTTTTAGATTTATGTGTATTGTTAGATACTACTGCACTGTTGAAGCTAGGAATACAAGCATTTCACTACACCTGCAATCACACCTGCTAACCATGTGACCAATCACACCTGCTAACCATGTGACCAATCACACCTGCTAACCATGTGACCAATCACACCTGCTAACCATGTGACCAATCACACCTGCTAACCATGTGACCAATCACACCTGCTAACCATGTGACCAATCACACCTGCTAACCATGTGACCAATCACACCTGCTAACCATGTGACCAATCACACCTGCTAACCATGTGACCAATCATGTGACCAATCACACCTGCTAACCATGTGTCCAATCACACCTGCTAACCATGTGTCCAATCACACCTGCTAACCATGTGTCCAATCACACCTGCTAACCATGTGACCAATCACACCTGCTAACCATGTGACCAATCACACCTGCTAACCATGTGTCCAATCACATCTGCTAACCATGTGACCAATCACATCTGCTAACCATGTGACCAATCACATCTGCTAACCATGTGTCCAATCACATCTGCTAACCATGTGTCCAATCACACCTGCTAACCATGTGTCCAATCACATCTGCTAACCATGTGTCCAATCACATCTGCTAACCATGTGTCCAATCACATCTGCTAACCATGTGTCCAATCACATCTGCTAACCATGTGTCCAATCACATCTGCTAACCATGTGTCCAATCACATCTGCTAACCATGTGACCAATCACATCTGCTAACCATGTGTATGTGACCAATAAATGTGATATTATACATACACTATGACACACACCCATTTTATATAAACACACAGATGTAACCCCCCCCTCCAGAAATATCACCCAGACTGAAATAGAAGTCAGACTGACAGGTGGGTGATGTAGTACATGACAGCCCATCCTTCTATGGGGTGTCCCTCCGTGTTGATGAAGTGGTAGTTGATCTGAGAGGAAGACCAACATGTTATAGGATATTCCATTGTACATCACAGGCAATTGTAATTTAGTGGTGTCGGTTAGGTGGAGGATGTACGTGGAGGTCCGTGTGTGTGGGTTGCTCAGTGGGTTGCTCAGTGGGTGTGGAGGTCAGTATGTATGCATGTGTGTCTACATGTGTGTCTGTTGTACTCACGCTGTGGAAAACCAGGGAGATGGACTTGGTGAAGGCCAGAGCTGCCATCAGCCAGTGGATCTTAAACACACTGTACCTACAGGAGAGGATAGCAGAGAACGAGAGAGAGAGGAGGATAGCAGAGAACGAGAGAGAGAGGAGGATAGCAGAGGAAGAGAGAACGAGAGAGAGAAGAGGATAAGAAGGGTTATAAACTGTTCACTGTGTGCGTTCCTATGTGTACCGGTGCTTCATCAGTGTGTAGACCCAGAACAATGTCTGCCACAGGGCTTCCGGCTGATAAGATTAATGAATGAATATCCGATCAAGATAAAACTGTAGCCGGTCAGATTGTCCAGGGCTGCCCATCATACACCCTGCAGTACCATACTCTTCTCTCACTGCCTTATGAGCTGCTGAGAGACACAAACAGACAGAGAGCATAGGCTACTGTTGATTGTGAAAATAAGAGACCTCTTTCATTGCAGTAAAATGATCAGTAGAGAGTAGGTCTATAGAGGACAGCCTAGGAGTAGAGTAGGTCTATAGAGAACAGCCTAGGAGTAGAGTAGGTCTATAGAGAACAACCTAGGAGTACAGTAGGTCTATAGAGGACAGCCTAGGAGTAGAGTAGGTCTATAGAGAACAGCCTAGGAGTAGAGTAGGTCTATAGAGAACAGCCTAGGAGTAGAGTAGGTCTATAGAGAACAGCCTAGGAGTAGAGTAGGTCTATAGAGAACAGCCTAGGAGTAGAGTAGGTCTATAGAGAACAGCCTAGGAGTAGAGTAGGTCTATAGAGAACAACCTAGGAGAAGAATAGAGAGTAGGTCTATAGAGAACAGCCTAGGAGGCTACTAGCCTCCTATACTGGGGGCCCGCGATCTGAAGGCGGCGCGGGAGGCCTACGAGTGGGGTCACAGCCACGGAGACCATTGTCCAGCACCCCTGGATCAAATGGGGTTAAGTGCCTTGCTCAAGGGCACAGCGACAGATTTTTAACATTGTCGATTGCGGGATTCAAACAAGCAACCTTTCGGTAAGTGGCCAAAACGCTCTAACCTTGAAGCTACCTGCCATTTAGCAGACACAGTAGCCGATCTGACAAGGATAAAGAAATGCATGCCGCCGTGTGTGTGTGTACCTGTGCTTCAGCAGAGTGTGTGTGTGTACCTGTGCTTCAGCAGAGTGTGTGTGTGTACCTGTGCTTCAGCAGAGTGTGTGTGTGTACCTGTGCTTCAGCAGAGTGTGTGTGTGTACCTGTGCTTCAGCAGAGTGTGTGTGTGTACCTGTGCTTCAGCAGAGTGTGTGTGTGTACCTGTGCTTCAGCAGTGTGTAAACCCAGACCATGGCTATAATGAAGAAAACTCCAGCCATGAAGATGTAGAGACGAGGGAGAGGGATCTCTGCTGCTGACAGGTAACCTCCTGGGTTCTTCTCCGTCACCTCCACCTGGACACACACACACACACACACACACACACACACACACACACACAGTCAGAAAACACTAAGACATGAAAACACTAACAAGGTAATACAGAACACCACTCACGTTGAGAGTGTAGGGGCGGTTGTTGCCTGGCAGAATGTTCTCGCAGTAGTGGAAGTCGAGGTTGTACAGGCCCTCATCCAACTGGCCAATCACCATGTGGAACTGTGGAGAGGGAGGGGCCAAGGTCAGCTGTCACTCAAATAAACACCCAGCAGTGTGAGAGTTGAACAATGTGTGGAAGACTAAAAGCTGTGGAACGGTTGGAGAATCATTTGACAGTGTCTGTAAAAAAAGGTTGTTTTAAGGTTTTGCGGAAGATGTTTTGAAGGTATTTAAACGTTGTGTAAAGGTTAGTGGACTCACGCTGAAGCTGTAGGAGCCATTGATTTTCTGCACATCTAGAGTCAGCCTGTTGATCCGCCCCATCTGGAAAAACATAGTCAGAAGTTACACACACAAAGAGAGAGAGAGAAACACACAGAGAGAGAGAGAGAAACACACAGAGAGAGCGACACACACAAAGAGAGAGAGAGAAAGAGAGACACACACACAGACACACAAGCTTGGCAGATTTTTTAGTCTCCATTTTGTCCAACTCCACCTTTACTTTTTCCTCCTTGGGTTCTGGCTTCTTTTCCTCCTTCGTCCCCTCCTCCTTCAGCTCTGCATCTTTCTCCTTTTCCTCCTTCGTCCCCTCTTTCAGCACTGCATCTTTCTTCATTTCCTCCTTCGTCCCCTCTTTCAGCTCTGCATCTTTCTTCTTTTCCTCCTTCGTCCCCTCTTTCAGCTCTGCATCTTTCTTCTTTTCCTCCTTCGTCCCCTCTTTCAGCTCTGCATCTTTCTTCTTTTCCTCCTTCGTCCCCTCTTTCAGCTCTGCATCTTTCTTCTTTTCCTCCACATTACTCTTCTGTACTGTCACTTTCAAGTCATTGACAGTTGCTCTTCTTCTCCTGGAACCTGAACACACAGCCAATCAGAAGACAGCACATGATGATAATGATGGATGCAACGTGAATAAACTCTAACCTTGATACTCTGTAGTCAGGTTATATATAAAGACAACCCTACAGGTTATATATAAAGACAACCCTACTCTGTAGTCAGGTATATATATATATAAAGACAACCCTACTCTGTAGTCATGTTACATATATAAAGACAACCCTACTCTGTAGTCAGGTTATATATAAAGACAACCCTACTCTGTAGTCAGGTTATATATAAAGACAACCCTACTCTGTAGTCTGGTTATATATATATATAAAGACAACCCTACTCTGTAGTCAGGTTACATATAAAGACAACCCTACAGGTTATATATAAAGACAACCCTACTCTGTAGTCAGGTTATATATATAAAGACAACCCTACTCTGTAGTCAGGTTACATATAAAGACAACCCTACTCTGTAGTCAGGTTACATATAAAGACAACCCTACTCTGTAGTCAGGTTATATATAAAGACAACCCTACTCTGTAGTCATGTTACATATATAAAGACAACCCTACTCTGTAGTCAGGTTATATATAAAGACAACCCTACTCTGTAGTCAGGTTATATATATATATAAAGACAACCCTACTCTGTAGTCAGGTTATATATATATATATAAAGACAACCCTACTCTGTAGTCAGGTTACATATAAAGACAACCCTACTCTGTAGTCAGGTTATATATATAAAGACAACCCTACTCTGTAGTCAGGTTATATATATAAAGACAACCCTACTCTGTAGTCAGGTTACATATATAAAGACAACCCTACTCTGTAGTCAGGTTACATATATAAAGACAACCCTACTCTGTAGTCAGGTTATATATATAAAGACAACCCTACTCTGTAGTCAGGTTATATATATAAAGACAACCCTACTCTGTAGTCAGGTTATATATAAAGACAACCCTACTCTGTAGTCAGGTTATATATATATATAAAGACAACCCTACTCTGTAGTCAGGTTACATATATAAAGACAACCCTACTCTGTAGTCAGGTTACATATAAAGACAACCCTACTCTGTAGTCAGGTTATATATATAAAGACAACCCTACTCTGTAGTCAGGTTATATATATAAAGACAACCCTACTCTGTAGTCAGGTTATATATATAAAGACAACCCTACTCTGTAGTCAGGTTATATATATAAAGACAACCCTACTCTGTAGTCAGGTTATATATAAAGACAACCCTACTCTGTAGTCAGGTTATATATAAAGACAACCCTACTCTGTAGTGCTTTTTGGGCTGGGTTCTCCCTTTAGTCAGGTTATATATAAAGACAACCCTACTCTGTAGTGCTTTTTGGGCTGGGTTCTCCCTGTAGTTCAGGCCCCCCAGACAGCACACAAACACATATATAAAGACAACCCTACTCTGTAGTCAGGTTATATATAAAGACAACCCTACTCTGTAGTCAGGTTATATATAAAGACAACCCTACTCTGTAGTGCTTTTTGGGCTGGGTTCTCCCTTTAGTCAGGTTATATATAAAGACAACCCTACTCTGTAGTGCTTTTTGGGCTGGGTTCTCCCTGTAGTTCAGGCCCCCCAGACAGCACACAAACACATATATAAAGACAACCCTACTCTGTAGTCAGGTTATATATAAAGACAACCCTACTCTGTAGTCAGGTTATATATAAAGACAACCCTACTCTGTAGTCAGGTTATATATAAAGACAACCCTACTCAGTAGTCAGGTTATATATAAAGACAACCCTACTCTGTAGTCAGGTTATATATAAAGACAACCCTACTCTGTAGTGCTTTTTGGGCTGGGTTCTCCCTGTAGTTCAGGCCCCCCAGACACACAAACACATATATAAAGACAACCCTACTCTGTAGTCAGGTTATATATAAAGACAACCCTACTCTGTAGTCAGGTTATATATAAAGACAACCCTACTCTGTAGTCAGGTTATATATAAAGACAACCCTACTCTGTAGTGCTTTTTGGGCTGGGTTCTCCCTGTAGTTCAGGCCCCCCAGACACACAAACACATAAGTCTTTCCTTCAGTAGCTACTCAGCCTCGTGGCAAAATGTGTAGAACAGCATGACATTAACTCATGAATTCTTGAAAGTTGAGACTGAAAATGTGTGAAATTTTATAAAGGGAAAACATTTGCTTAGGGAATGTTCCTATTACTTTCAATATTATTCATTTCCATGTTGGTTCTTATTCCTGGAAATTCTCTTTTTTTGGTGCAAAGGATCTCAATTTCAAATGCTCCCAATAAAATGTTTAAAATAAAAAAAAAAACGGGCAATACTGAATATTAACTGATAAAATATTGTATGTAGTTTCTTGCAATAGCAATTGCAATTTGTCCAGAGACTTAGTCAACTCTGTCAGATTATTCTAAAATCGAAAAATTAGTCAGGAATACGCAGGGGCAGCTATACTATAAGGACCCTGTTTTTAATGACCTCAGTACATGCAGAGCAGCAAGACCACTCATGGTCTGTAAAGTTCATCATGTTCTGTACACTCAGTGTGTGTGTGTGTGTGTGTGTGTGTGTGTGTATATATATATATATTTCAAATGAATATTCAGACAAATATTTGTGGGGAAAAAAGTTGACATTGTCCCATCTTTCAAGAAACTCTGAGCTCTAAAACAGCAAAATGTTTATCTCAGCCTCATGGCAAAATGTGTAAAATAGCCATGAGACTATAGCATATAAAACGACAGTTCTTTCTGCACCATGGCAACACCCCCCTCCCGGGGGACTGCACTACGCCACTGCGTTGTATTGAAGGGAGGTAAATACTGCTGACCTGAGTCTTTAGTGAGTGTCTTGTCTGTCTTCAGCTGGGTCAAGACGCTGTCCTGGTCTCCATAAGACCTCACATTGACTCTACAGAAGAGAGGAGGACAAACAGTTTGTTTTTGACACACATACATGTATTCACTAGACACAAAAACACAGCTAATTTGATCTCTCTCAGACAACCGTACCTGAGGTTGTTGGTGTCAATGAGGAAGAGGAAGAAGGGCTCAACACCGCTGTGTCTGATGAGCGGACACACCGCCGTCTCCTCCGTCTGGAGAACAAACATTACAACCTTACCACCACCTTTGAGAAACATTACATTAGACCTATATGAACCCTACCCTGAAAGAACATCTCAAGAACAGCAGACCCTTTTCCTTTCTTCCTGAGCCAATCAAAATTTGCCTAGACCTATCGTCAAGTTGCTAGGTAACATGACTGAACAACATTGTTTGTTATTATCAAAACAATAACAAGCGACCCGGGGAAAGATTTAAAACGCCCCGTGACACGGTTTGTGAAATTATATCAAATGTGAGCAAAAGTCACACAGGAAGAAATATGGTAGCTCCAGTAATAGAAGTCATTTAGTCCATTTCTGAACCGTTTCATCCAGAGAAACCGTTTTCTTGGCTGTAAAACTGTTCCCTCTCTGGTATTGCTGCTCGACAGCAAACGTGCAAAGCCTATCAGACTGGCGTGGCCTGTTGTGCTCTTGGTTATACCAGGGATTAAACGATAACCAACTTTGCTCACTCTGCTCCAATGTATCAAATGTATCAAGTGTAAGAGCAGAAGACTGATCAGAGTCTGCATCCCTCACTCGCCATCACGGCTACAAACTGATGGAGGAATAGATGAGCAGGAGGAGCAGGTGAGTGAGGTCAGGTACGGGATGAGACCGGCGGATGACAGCACACGTGATATGAAAGTGAAGTGGACATTGTTGGACCGGCGCATATAAGAGACTAGTTGCTGTTGCTTTTTAAACATTTCACCCAATTTATAAAAACACAACTTTCTAATCATTTTATAACACGACACAGCGGCTTCTTTAGATCGTAAGTCAGAAAAAATGTGGTTAATATCAAATGAAACGGTACTAAAACAATGTATTATCTAGTATATTTACTGATAGTAAAACATAAACGGGAGTTTCTCAATATGCATACTACCGTGCTACAAGTGCTTTCTCCGAGGTTGTTCTTGTGAGGACGAGTGGAGAACACATAAAACAAGTACATTTCAGCAGCACTTTCACTCCCCCTCGCGCATTACCTCGCGCTGCTCCTCCCCCTTGCGCTGCTCCTCCCCCTTAGCGCATTACCTTGTGCTGCTCATCCCCCTTAGCGCATTACCTCGTGCTGCTCCTCCCCTCACGTATTACCTCGCGCTGCTCCTCCTCCCCCTCACGTATTACCTCGCGCTGCTCCTCCCCCCCCCTCCCCCCGCACATTACCTCGCGCTGCTCCCCCCTCACGTATTACCTCGCGCTGCTCCTCCCCCTCGCACATTACCTCGCGCTGCTCCCCCCCTCGCACATTACCTCGCGCTGCTCCTCCCCCTCGCACATTACCTCGCGCTGCTCCTCCCCCCCCCCCCTCCCCCCTCCCCTCCCCCTCGCGCATTACCTCGCGCTGCTCCTCCCCCCTCGCGTACTACCTCGCGCTGCTCCCCCCCTCGCGCATTACCTCGCGCTGCTCCTCCCCCCGCGCATTAGCTCACGCTGCTCCTCCTCCCCTCGCGCATTACCTCACGCTGCTCCTCCTGCCCCCCTCGAGCATTACCTCGCTGCTGCCCCCCCCCCCATTACCTCGCGCTGCTCCTCCCCCTCGAGCATTACCTCGCGCTGCTCCTCCCCCTCGAGCATTACCTCGCGCTGCTCCCCCTCCCCCATTACCTCGCACTGCTCCTCCCCCCTCGAGCATTACCTCGCGCTGCTCCCCCCCCCCCCATTACCTCGCGCTGCTCCTCCCCCGTTCGCGCTGCTCCTCCCCCCTCGCGCATTACCTCGCGCTGCTCCCCCTCCCCTCGCGCATTACCGCGCTGCTCCTCCCCCTCGCGTATTACCTCGCGCTGCTCCTCCCCCTCGCGTATTACCTCGCGCTGCTCCTCCCCCTCGCGTATTACCTCGCGCTGCTCCTCCTCCCCTCGTGTATTACCTCGCGCTTCACTTCCCCGTTCACTGAACCTTCTCCCAGCCAGGACAATGGCAACAATAGAGACCAAACAAGATATACACAAAGCAAAAGTCTTACTTCATAACTATCAGCTAGCTATATGTGAATCGTAATAATGTAGTTAGATAGGTAATTTTTGCCTGTTAAACTAAGAATAATGTTAAGTAAGGTAGATTCAAGTCTTTGTGGCTAGCTAGCTAACAGTAGTAGCTAGCTAGCTAACAGTAGTAGCTAGCTAGCTAACAGTAGTAGCTAGCTAGCTAACAGTAGTAGCTAGCTAGCTAACAGTAGTAGCTAGCTAGCTAACAGTAGTAGCTAGCTAGCTAACAGTAGTAGCTAGCTAGCTAACAGTAGTAGCTAGCTAGCTAACAGTAGTAGCTAGCTAGCTAACAGTAGTAGCTAGCTAGCTAACGTTAGCCCTATTGAATTACTATGGGCTTGCGATCTACGCTCACTACAGTGGGTATCGTGGGCCGGCAAACATGCGAAAATGAACACATGTATTTATTAACCGTATCAAGACAAAATATTGTATTCAGGGAACATATGAGAGATGAATAGGCAACATTTTCTTCAGATCAAATCATTTTTACACTTTTTTTTTACCAACGTTTTTTTCTTCATATTTCTGTTCATACTTTCCATTGACGCGTGATATTTTGATGTCAAAATACGAACAAAAATATGGAACAAATGGAATACACATCGGAGAAGTGCCCTTCACGCCCTGTTTCACTTGGATTTGGACTCATGTTTCGACCCTCCAGTGCTCGAAGCGCAGTAGATTGCATTTTGAGAAACACCAAATGTCTCACATAGTAGTCTATATCTCACCTTATCTACTTGATAGTGAAACCAATACCATGGTATTGTTGAACAGTCGATTTTGATTGGCTGGCGGGTCGTTCTAGAGAGTGCATTCATTTCAGATAATGGAAGAGTAGTTGCACAAGTGATTTGGTTTTGATGAGATCTACTCACTGTGTAGGACAGCATGCCATTAACACGAGACTTGTAGAGACTGAATCCCACCTATATGGAGAGAGAAAACAATGATACACAATTCACTAACTGGAGACAATATAGCCAGAGATGAAGCTGCACACACATCAGTTGTTCTTACAGGGTGCTTGCTGTTGTCCTCGGGCAGTCTCAGGGAGAGAACGTTGACGTCCAGGGTTCCGTTGGCAAAGAAACCAAAGGTGTTGAGATGAACCACAAATCTAGAGTCATTCTGAAAGAGAGAGAGAGGTGGAGGGGAAGGGAGAGAGAGGTGGAGGGAAGGATGGAGAAAGAGGTGGAGGGAAGGATGGGGCAAGAGGGATGGGGAGAGACAGGTTGGAGGGAGGAAGAGAGTTGGGGGAGGGAGGAGGAGAGAGTTGGGGGGGAGGGAGGGAGGAAGAGAGTTGGGGGAGGGAGGGAGGAAGAGAGTTGGGGGAGGGAGGGAGGAAGAGAGTTGGGGGGGGAGGGAGGGAGGAAGAGAGTTGGGGGAGGGAGGGAGGAAGAGAGTTGGGGGAGGGAGGGAGGAAGAGAGTTGGAGGGAGGGAGGAAGAGAGTTGGAGGGAGGGAGGAAGAGAGTTGGAGGGAGGGAGGAAGAGAGTTGGAGGGAGGGAGGAAGAGAGTTGGAGGGAGGGAGGAAGGAAGAGAGTTGGAGGGAGGGAGGAAGGAAGAGAGTTGGAGGGAGAGAGGAAGGAAGAGAGTTGGAGGGAGGGAGGAAGGAAGAGAGTTGGAGGGAGGGAGGAAGGAAGAGAGTTGGAGGGAGGGAGGAAGGAAGAGAGTTGGAGGGAGGGAGGAAGGAAGAGAGTTGGAGGGAGGGAGGAAGGAAGAGAGTTGGAGGGAGGGAGGAAGGAAGAGAGTTGGAGGGAGGGAGGAAGAGAGTTGGAGGGAGGGAGGAAGAGAGTTGGAGGGAGGGAGGAAGAGAGTTGGAGGGAGGGAGGAAGAGAGTTGGAGGGAGGGAGGAAGAGAGTTGGAGGGAGGGAGGAAGAGAGTTGGAGGGAGGGAGGAAGAGAGTTGGAGGGAGGGAGGAAGAGAGTTGGAGGGAGGGAGGAAGAGAGTTGGAGGGAGGGAGGAAGAGAGTTGGAGGGAGGGAGGGAGGAAGAGAGTTGGAGGGAGGGAGGAAGAGAGTTGGAGGGAGGGAGGAAGAGAGTTGGGGGGGAGGGAGGAAGAGAGTTGGGGGAGGGAGGAAGAGAGTTGGGGGAGGGAGGAAGAGAGTTGGGGGAGGGAGGAAGAGAGTTGGGGGAGGGAGGAAGAGAGTTAGAGGTGGCATTTTTTATCCAAGTATGACAAATATCAATGTGATAAAAATGTATACATTTTTTTTTTTACCTTTATTTAACTAGGCATGTCAGTTAAAGAACTATTTCTTATTTCCAAGGGGCAGGATGACAGATGTGTACCTTGTCAGCCCTGAGATTCGAACCTTTCGTGTACTAGTCCAACCACCAGGCTGCCCTGCCTCCCCGTCACGAGAACGGCGACGCGGTAGACAGTGCATCTCGCTGAATGCGTTAATAACATCTCAGCTGATGTAACGTTAGCCGGCCAGCTAACTAACCAAACATTTTCTAGTTGTTTAGCTGCAACGTTTCTTTGACAGTCCAGTGTAAAAAAAAATCACAGACACATTAAAAAAAGGTTGCCTAGTTAGCCAGCCAACTAAATAACTGGCTAAGTTAAGTGATTAGTAGTAGTTGCAAACAAGTTGCAGAAATCCCCTGGCGTAGGAGCTAAACAAGTGCTACACGTTAGCCAGCTAGCTTAGCTATGGCTGAAAACGGGAAAAAAAACATTGCTACCACTATCCCAAGTTCGCATATTATTGGCTATAAGTACACATGACCTGAAAACACACAGTATATGAAGTAACGTTAAAGCAAGGTTGGTGTTATTTTACCTTTAGGGCGAGTTTGTGTCTTCTTGCTTCGCAAAAGACCAGCACGAGTAGAAACACCGCTAAACCAACGCCCCCATGTCGTCCCATGGTGGCTCACTAGACGGCTGGTAATATGTTACACAACTAGAGTATTACACCTATTCACTACAGAATAAATTATATTCCTTGATAACGAGTGAAAATAATCAATTTACCAAAACTATTTTGATTCCCTAGTTCACACTTCCTGGTATCATTGCTACTTACACGTCACCAGAGTAACCGGTGCTCTGCTGCGGTGCTCCCAGGCGGAGGGAGGGTGTAGGACAACACAAAACACCAGCTACGGTTTTAAACAGTCTTCTCCAAAGACTGAATATAGTTTCCTGAGAAATAATTACTGTTGTAAATGTTTGTTCTCAATGCATCAGTCAGGTTTAGACTAAAATAAGTCAGTCCAATATGATGATGATGGTGACTGCACTTTGTGACCTGTGACCACAATAATCTCCTAATAACAGTTTTTCTTAATTCAATGAAATGAAGGATTTCATGAATGGATCAGATACATGTGTTTGTGTAGAGGTAGAAATATTAAAAGCTTAAAAAATATATGAAAATACTGTCACGCCCTGGTCTTAGTATTTTGTGTTTTCTATATTTATTTGGTCAGGCCAGGGTGTGACATGGGTTTATTTTGTGTTGTGTTTATGTATGGGGTTTTTTCGTAGGTTTTGGGATTGTGGCTTAGTGGGGTGTTCTAGCAAAGTCTATGGTTGCCTGAGGCAGTTCTCAATCAGAGGCAGGTGATTCTCGTTGTCTCTGATTTATTTAGGCAGCCATATTCTTTGAGTGTTTTGGTGATTGTTCCTGTCGCTGTGTTTAGTTTGCACCAGTTTAGGCTGTTTCGGTTTCACGTTACGTTTATTATTTTTGTATTGTTTGTTTCATCATTTTTGTATTGTTCGTTTCATCATTTTTGTATTGTTCGTTTCATCATTTTTGTATTGTTCGTTTCATCATTTTTGTATTGTTCGTTTCATCATTTTTGTATTGTTCGTTTCATCATTTTTGTATTGTTCGTTTCATCATTTATTAAAGATGTATCGAATTAACCACGCGACTCTCTTTCACCCGAAGAAAACCGTAACAGAATCACCCACCACACCAGGACCAAGCGGAGTGGTGACAGGCAGCGGCAGGAGGAGCTACGAAGTTTGGAATATACGACTTGGGAGGAAATAGACAGGTGGGCGGTCGACCCAGAGAGAGTGCCGGAGCCCGCCTGGGATTCGCTGGAGCAGTGCGAAGAGGGCTATAGGAGAATGGAGTCGAAGAGACAAGCACGGCGGCGCAGAAGGAAGCCCGAGAGTCAGCCCCAAAAATTTATTGGGGGGGGCTCAGGGAGAGTGTGGCATAGTCAGGGTTCAGACCTGAGCCAACTCCCCCTGTTTATCGTGAGGAGACCAGAGCCGGTGTTGGAGGTGAGTGAAGCAGAGACTGAAGGAGTTAATGGGGAAAGTGGAGGAGAGTTATGAGGGAGTTGCTAGGTTGGTGCTTTAGGTACGATATTCGCCCGACGGAGCGTGTCGGGGATTTGATGGCACCTGGGTCAGCGCTCCATACTCGTCCTGAGGTGCGTGTTAGTCGGCTGGTGAAGATTGTGCCAGCCTCACGCACTAGGCCTCCTGTGTACCTACCTAGCCTTACACGTCCTGTGCCAGCCCTGCTCTCAGGCTCTCCAGTACACCTTCACGGTCCGGTCCATGCTGTACCACCTTCACACACCAGTCCTCCGGTGGCAGCTCCCCGCACCAGGCTTCCTGTGCGTGTTCTCGGCCCAGTACCATCAGTGCCAGCACCACGCACCAGGCCTTCAGTGCGCCTCGCCTGTTCAGCGCTGCCAGAGCCTTTCTCCTTTCCAGCGCTGCCGGAGTCTCCCGCTTGTTTAGCGCTGCCGGAGTCTCCCGCCTGTTTAGCGCTGCCGGAGTCTCCCGCCTGTCCAGCGCTGCCGGAGCGCTGCCGGAGTCTCCCGCCTGTTTAGCGCTGCCGGAGTCTCCCGGTCCAGTGCCGGAGTCTCCCGCTCCAGCGCTGCCGGAGTCTCCCGCCTGTCCAGCGCTGCCGGAGTCTCCCGCCTGTCCAGCGCTGCCTGAGTCTCCCGCCTGTCCAGCTGCCTGAGTCTCCCGCCTGTGTCTCCCGCCTGTCCAGCGCTGCCTGAGTCTCCCGCCTGTCCAGCGCTGCCTGAGTCTCCCGCCTGTCCAGCGCTGCCGGAGTCTCCCGCCTGTCCAGCGCTGCTGCCTGAGTCCCGCCTGTCCAGCGCTGCCGGAGTCTCCCGCCTGTCCAGCGCTGCCGGAGTCTCCCGCCTGTCCAGCGCTGCCGGAGTCTCCCGCCTGTCCAGCGCTGCCGGAGTCTCCCGCCTGTCCAGCGCTGCCGGAGTCTCCCGCCTGTCCAGCGCAGCCAGAGCTGCCAGTCTGCATGGAGCAGCCAGAGCTGCCAGTCTGCATGGAGCTGCCAGTCTGCATGGAGCAGCCAGAGCTGCCAGTCTGCATGGAGCAGCCAGAGCAGCTAGAGCCGCCAGTCAGCCAGGATCCGCTAGTCAGCCATGATCTTCCAGATCCGCCAGTCAGCCAGGATCCGCTAGTCAGCCATGACCTTCCAGAACCGTCAGTCAGCCAGGATCTGCCAGAACCACCAGCTAGCCAGGATCTGCCAGAGCCAACTACCTGCCTGAGCTTCCTCTCGGTACTGGGCTTCCCCTCGGTACTAGGCATTCCCTCAGTGCCGAGCTTCCCCTCAGTGCCGAGCTACCCCTCAGTCCCGAGCTTCTACCTCAGTCCCGAGCTGCCCCTCAGTCCAGTGGGGTCCTTGGTGAGGGTTATTAGGCCAAGGTCGGCGGCGAGGGTCGCCAATCAAAGGACGCGTTACAGGGGGACTAAGACTTGGTTGAAGTGGGGTCCACGTCCCGAGCCGGAGCCGCCACCGTGGACAGACGCCCACCCGGACCCTCCCCTATGGGTTTAGGTGTGCGGCCGGGAGTCCGCTCCTTGGGGGGTGGGGGGGTTCTGTCACGCCCTGGTCAAAGTATTTTGTGTTTTCTATATTTATTTGGTCAGGCCAGGGTGTGACATGGGTTTATTTTGTGTTGTGTTTATGTATGGGGGTTTTTCGTAGGTTTTGGGATTGTGGGGTGTTCTAGCAAAGTCTATGGTTGCCTGAGGCGACTCTCAATCAGAGGCAGGTGATTCTCGTTGTCTCTGATTGGGAACCATATTTAGGCAGCCATATTCTTTGAGTGTTTCGTGGGTGATTGTTCCTGTCTCTGTGTTTAGTTTGCACCAGTTTAGGCTGTTTCGGTTTCACATTACGTTTATTGTTTTTGTATTGTTCGTTTCATCATTTATTAAAGATGTATCGAATTAACCACGCTGCATTTTGGTCCGACTCTCTTTCACCCGAAGAAAACTGTAACAAATACCTTTACATACTTGTAGTCTACTATTAATCAAATCAAACGTTTATTAATCACATGCACAGAATACAGCGGGTGTAAATGGCACAGTGAAATGCAAGCTCCTATACACAAAACATATCTCCCTTAAAGCTCTGAGGAAGGCCGTGAGGCCGAAATGTAAAGCTTACTAAAGAGCAGTGATTCTATCAAGAGCAGTGATTCTATCAAGAGCAGTGATTCTATCAAGAGCAGTGATTCTATCAAGAGCAGTGATTCTATCAAGAGCAGTGATTCTATCAAGAGCAGTGATTCTATCAAGAGCAGTGATTCTATCAAGAGCAGTGCGCGGGTTCTTTCTTTTTTTCTCTCTCATCTTATTCAACCATTAAAAAGCAAAGTCCCTGAGCAGTGACCACCTGAGACATGAAGCTAATTCAAGACAGTTAAAGGGAATATCTGGTACATCTGTATACTTTTCCGCCAGTAGTTCTGAAAGTAGGCGCCAGGGCCAAAAGTGGTCCTCAAAACTGTCATAATACCTCACATATGTGCAGATATGTTCACCATGTCATTACTCTCTCTCTCTCTTGCTCTGCTGTGTGTGATTCTTTCTAGTTGTCAGTCAAATGGTGAGGCTGAATCTCATTGTCTGGAACTCAAATTGCTAGAGGTTGGCCCACGTGGGGGGAAATGTATGGAAATGGCACAACACAGCTTCCAGAAAACATTGGCTTTCAAAGCAGGCATTTCACACATTGACACACCCAGCCCAAAGCAGGCATTTCACACGTTGACACACCCAGCCCAAAGCGGGAGGTTTAAGAAATACTAACTAGTTCCCAAAGTACCGAAGCATGTCTTTAAACATTCAGAATGTTGCAGCTCGATAGCCTCTCGTTTATGATAATACATCCTTCAATTACATTGGACATTTTTAGTTGTTTAGCAGACGCTATTATCCAGAGTGACATCCAGAGCATTTCAACTGAGGTAACATACATTACAGATATTAGGATTAAAAAATACTTACTAGTTCGCAAACGTTCATAATGTTGCAGATAGCTAGCATATCTAATTTAAGATAATACATCCTTCATTTACATTTTACATTTGAGTTATTTAGCTATCAAACAGAGTGAGACCAGAGCATTTTAACTGAGGTAAGTAAGACAATCACATATTACAGTCACAGTGATGTATTTTGTGAACAGTCCATGATTTGCATTTGAAAAGCTCTTAATTACTTTCACTCTCTGGCACAAAACCCCAAAGTTAACTGTTCACTCATCATGTGATGTTGAGACTTTTTTTTGGGGGGGGGTAGATCATCTTTAATATTGCAGATAGAAAATGTCTTCCAAAAATGTACTTTTTTGAATAATTTCCAATCCACCAAATATTTGTTTGTATATATATACAGTGGGGAGAACAAGTATTTGATACAAAGCATGTAGAGGTCTGTAATTTTTATCATAGGTACACTTCAACTGTGAGAGACGGAATCTAAAACAAAAATCCAGAAAATGTATTGCATGACATAAGTATTTGATCACCTACCAACCAGTAAGAATTCCGGCTCTCACAAACCTGTTAGTTTTTCTTTAAGAAGCCCTCCTGTTCTCCACTCATTACCCGTATTAACTGCACCTGTTTGAACTCGTTACCTGTATAAAAGACACCTGTCCACACATTCAATCAAACAGACTCCAACCTCTCCACAGTAGCCAAGACCAGAGAGCTGTGTAAGGACATCAGGGATAAAATTGTAGACCTGCACAAGGCTGGGATGGGCTACAGGACAATAGGCAAGCAGCTTGTTGAGAAGGCAACAACTGTTGGCGCAATTATTAGAAAATGGAAGAAGTTCAAGATGATGGTCAATCACCCTCGGTCTGGGGCTCCATGCAAGATCTCACCTCGTGGGGCATCAATGATCATTTTTTAAATTTTTTATTTTATTTCACCTTTATTTAACCAGGTAGGCCAGTTGAGAACAAGTTCTCATTTGCAACTGCGACCTGGCCAAGATAAAGCATAGCAGTGTGAGCAGACAACACAGAGTTACACATGGAATAAACAATTAACAAGTCAATAACACAGTAGAAAACAAAGGGGGGAGTCTATATACAATGTGTGCAAAAGGCATGAGGAGGTAGGCGAATAATTACAATTTTGCAGATTAACACTGGAGTGATAAATGATCAGATGGTCATGTACAGGTAGAGATATTGGTGTGCAAAAGAGCAAGTAAATAAATAAAAACAGTATGGGGATGAGGTAGGTGAAAATGGGTGGGCTATTTACCAATAGACTATGTACAGCAGCAGCGATCGGTTAGCTGCTCAGATAGCTGATGTTTGAAGTTGGTGAGGGAGATAAAAGTCTCCAACTTCAGCGATTTTTGCAATTCGTTCCAGTCACAGGCAGCAGAGTACTGGAACGAAAGGTGGCCAAATGAGGTGTTGGCTTTAGGGATGATCAGTGAGATACACCTGCTGGAGCGCGTGCTACGGATGGGTGTTGCCATCGTGACCAGTGAACTGAGATAAGGCGGAGCTTTACCTAGCATGGACTTGTAGATGACCTGGAGCCAGTGGGTCTGGCGACGAATATGTAACGAGGGCCAGCCGACTAGAGCATACAGGTCGCAGTGGTGGGTGGTATAAGGTGCTTTAGTGACAAAACGGATGGCACTGTGATAGACTGCATCCAGTTTGCTGAGTAGAGTGTTGGAAGCCATTTTGTAGATGACATCACCGAAGTCGAGGATCGGAAGGATAGTCAGTTTTACTAGGGTAAGCTTGGCGGCGTGAGTGAAGGAGGCTTTGTTGCGGAATAGAAAGCCGACTCTTGATTTGATTTTCGATTGGAGATGTTTGATATGAGTCTGGAAGGAGAGTTTGCAGTCTAGCCAGACACCTAGGTACTTATAGATGTCCACATATTCAAGGTCGGAACCATCCAGGGTGGTGATGCTAGTCGGGCATGCGGGTGCAGGCAGCGATCGGTTGAAAAGCATGCATTTGGTTTTACTAGCGTTTAAGAGCAGTTGGAGGCCACGGAAGGAGTGTTGTATGGCATTGAAGCTTGTTTGGAGGTTAGATAGCACAGTGTCCAATGACGGGCCGAAAGTATATAGAATGGTGTCGTCTGCGTAGAGGTGGATCAGGGAATCGCCCGCAGCAAGAGCAACATCATTGATATATACAGAGAAAAGAGTCGGCCCGAGAATTGAACCCTGTGGCACCCCCATAGAGACTGCCAGAGGACCGGACAGCATGCCCTCCGATTTGACACACTGAACTCTGTCTGCAAAGTAATTGGTGAACCAGGCAAGGCAGTCATCCGAAAAACCGAGGCTACTGAGTCTGCCGATAAGAATATGGTGATTGACAGAGTCGAAAGCCTTGGCAAGGTCAATGAAGACGGCTGCACAGTACTGTCTTTTATCGATGGCGGTTATGATATCGTTTAGTACCTTGAGTGTTGCTGAGGTGCACCCGTGACCGGCTCGGAAACCAGATTGCACAGCGGAGAAGGTACGGTGGGATTCGAGATGGTCAGTGACCTGTTTGTTGACTTGGCTTTCGAAGACCTTAGATAGGCAGGGCAGGATGGATATAGGTCTGTAACAGTTTGGGTCCAGGGTGTCTCCCCCTTTGAAGAGGGGGATGACTGCGGCAGCTTTCAATCCTTGGGGATCTCAGACGATATGAAAGAGAGGTTGAACAGGCTGGTAATAGGGGTTGCGACAATGGCGGCGGAAAGTTTCAGAAATAGGGGGTCCAGATTGTCAAGCCCAGCTGATTTGTACGGGTCCAGGTTTTGCAGCTCTTTCAGAACATCTGCTATCTGGATTTGGGTAAAGGAGAACCTGGAGAGGCTTGGGTGAGGAGCTGCCGGGGGGGCAGAGCTGTTGGCCGAGGTTGGAGTAGCCAGGCGGAAGGCATGGCCAGCCGTTGAGAAATGCTTATTGAAGTTTTCGATAATCATGGATTTATCGGTGGTGACCGTGTTACCTAGCCTCAGTGCAGTGGGCAGCTGGGAGGAGGTGCTCTTGTTGAGGAAGGTGAGGGATCAGCCCAGAACTACACGGCAGGACCTGGTCAATGACTTGAAGAGAGCTGGGACCACAGTCTCAAAGAAAACCATTAGTAACACACTACGCCGTCATGGATTCAAATCCTGCAGTGCACGCAAGGTCCCCCTGTTCAAGCCAGCACATGTCCAGGCTCGTCTGAAGTTTGCCAGAAACCATCTGGATGCTCCAGAGGAAGAATGGGAGAAGGTCATGTGGTCTGATGAGACAAAAATAGAGCTTTTTGGTCTAAACTCCACTTGCCGTGTTTGGAGGAAGAAGAAGGATGAGTACAACCCCAAGAACATCATCCCAACCGTGAAGCATGGAGGTGGAAACATCATTCTTTGGGGATGCATTTCTGCAAAGGGGACAGGACGACTGCACCGTATTGAGGGGAGGATGGATGGGGCCATGTATCGCGAGATCTTGGCCAACAACCTCCTTCCCTTAGTAAGAGCATTGAAGATGGGACGTGGCTGGGTCTTCCAGCATGACAGCGACCCGAAACACACAGCCAGGGCAACTAAGGAGTGGCTGTGTAAGAAGCATCTCAAGGTGCTGGAGTGGCCTAGCCAGTCTCTAGACCTGAACCCAATAGAAAATCTTTGGAGGGAGCTGAAAGTCCGTATTGCCCAGCGACAGCCCCGAAACCTGAAGGATCTGGAGAAGGTCTGTATGGAGGAGTGGGCCAAAATCCCTGCTGCAGTGTGTGCAAACCTGGTAGAGAACTACAGGAAACGTATGATCTCTGTAATTGCAAACAAAGGTTTCTGTACCAAATATTAAGTTCTGCTTTTCTGATGTATCAAATACTTATGTCATGCAATAAAAATGCAAATGAATTACTTAAAAATCATAGTGTGATTTTCTGGATTTTTGTTTTAGATTCCGTCTCTCACAGTTGAAGTGTACCTATGATACAAATTACAGACCTCCACATGCTTTATAAGTAGGAAAACCTGCAAAATCAGCAGTGTGTCAAATACTTGTTCTCCCCACTGTATATGTACTATATACAGTACCAGTCCACAGTTTGGACACACCTACTCTTTCAAGGGCTTTTCTTTATTTTGCTATTTTCTACATTGTAGAATGTAGAACAGTGAAGTCATCAAAACTATGAAATAACACATATGGAATCAAGTAGTAACCAAAAAAGTGTTAAACTAATCCAAATATATTTGAGATTCTTCAAAGTATCCATCCTTTGCCTTGATGACAGCTTTGACCTTCCCCAGATCAGTTCCCTCGACACCATCCTGTCTCTGAGCTCTACGGACAGTTCCTTCCACCTCTTGTCTTGGTTTTTGCTCTGGCATGTGCTGTCAACTGTGGAACATTATATAGACCGTTGTGTGCCTTTCCAAATGTCCAGTCAACTACATTTACCACAGGTGGACTCCAAGTTGTAGAAACATCTCAAGGATGATCAATGGAAAAAGGATGCACCTGAGCTCAATTTCTAGTCTCATAGCAAAGTGTCTGAATACCTATTTAAAAATGGTATTTGTTTTTTAAATTTTTAATACATTTGCAAAAATGTCTAAAAACCTGTTTTCACTTCGTCATTATGGGGTATTGTGTGGAGATTGAGGATTATTATAATTTTGTATGCATTTTAGAATGAGGCTGTAACGTAACAAAATGTCAAAAAAGGGAAGGGGTCTGAATGCTTTCCGAATGCACTGTAAGTATCATTATAATATTGTATTGTGAGGTCCCTGGTAATTCCCAGCCCAACGAATGCAGTGTAGCCTACTATAAATACAATTAAATATAACTTTTATTAAATACATGCATAGGATACAGCGGGTGTAAAGGATATAGCGAAACACTTACTAGCAAGTTCTTTCCTATACACAAAGATATACAAATAGTTCCCTTATCTGACCATTAATGAATGTGGCATAATATCAAGGGTCAATCTGCGGTTCAAAAAAATAACAAACCACTTTAACAACTCTAATTCATAGAGCTATGGATACAAGGACTGACCATCCATAATATCAACATGATAGTTCATGCTGAGGCTTAGTGTTAATTATTTTTTTATATATATATTTTTTTACAATTGTTTACAAACAATTGATTACAACAAGGTTATATGTTGGCCTCTGATGGGGAATGGCAGTTGAACTAAGCTCATGAGGCACGTAAGTTATATTCTTCAATAATCAATGAAAATCAATGAAATAATATTTCTCATTATCATCCATTTAAATCACAGATTGCTCCTGCTTTAGATAAACACTTTTCACTACATGTCTATATGGAAGCCACTGATTTGATCATCTCAAGTCTGGTTGATCTTCACGGACAGATGGACGAACAGCAGCAGTAGGAGCTGCAGGCCTATGAGGCTGGACCCTGACAGGAGCTGCTGGTACTGGTATAACAGGCCCGTGGGGTTGGAACTGGACAGGAGCTGCTGGTACTGGTGTAACAGGCCCGTGGGGTTGGACCCTGACAGGAGCTGCTGGTACTGGTGTAACAGGCCCGTGGGGTTGGACCTGGACAGGAGCTGCCGGTGTACACAATACATTTTACAACACAGAACCATTAGGAGAATTTTAGTTTTTTTTCAAATGGGATTTCCTCATATTATCATTGTTTGTGATGAGGTGGCCACCAGGGAGGAGACTAATAGAACTAGAACACTTGATGAGAACATATCATCATCACCAGAGGTTCTCATCAGGTCTTCATCATAATTCAATAACAGCAACACCTGTAGTTCTACTTCTATTCCTAATGCTACTTCTTCCTACACCACATGTCAGAGTTAATTTGAGTTTAGCTCTAAATGTCCATTACCTAGAAGGCAGAGACATCTCTCCCATTCATTACTGCCCTGTTCTATCAAAAGAATATCAAACTCTTAAACAAGATGCTGCTTACCCACCCCTGGTCCATGCTGTTTACCCACCACCCCCCCGGTCCATGCTGTTTACCCACCCCCGGTCCATGCTGTTTACCCACCCCCGGTCCATGCTGTTTACCCACCCCGGTCCATGCTGTTTACCCACCCCCGGTCCATGCTGTTTACCCACCCCGGTCCATGCTTTACCCACCCCGGTCCATGCTGTTAACCCACCCCCCGGTCCATGCTGTTAACCCACCCCTGGTCCATGCTGTTAACCCACCCCTGGTCCATGCTGTTAAACCCCCGGTCCATGCTGTTAACCCCCTGGTCCATGCTGTTAACCCACCCCCTGGTCCATGCTGTTAACCCACCCCTGGTCCATGCTGTTAACCCACCCCCTGGTCCAAGATGTTGTACTATGTAGTAAAATAACGATGGATCATAATTCATCTAATTGAATCAACAACAACGATATGACTACTACTACTAATATTACTACTACTACTACTGTTATCACTACTACTACTGTTATCACTACTACTGTAATCACTACTACTACTGCTATCTTTACTACTACTGCAATCACTACTACTACTGCAATCACTACTACTGCTGCAATCACTACTACTACTGCAATCACTACTACAATCACTACTACTACTGCAATCACTACTACAATCACTACTACTACTGCAATCACTACTACTGCAATCACTACTACTACTGCAATCACTACTACTACTGTTATCACTACTACTACTGTTATCACTACTACTGCAATCACTACTACTACTGTTATCACTACTACTACTGTTATCACTACTACTACTAATATTACTACTACTACTGCAATCACTACTACTACTGCTATCACTACTACTACTACTGTTATCACTACTACTACTACTGTTATCACTACTACTACTACTGTTATCACTACTACTACTACTGTTATCACTACTACTACTACTGTTATCACTACTACTACTGTTATCACTACTACTACTGTTATCACTACTACTACTGTTATCACTACTACTACTGTTATCACGACTACTACTGTTATCACTACTACTACTAATATTACTACTACTACTGCAATCACTACTACTACTGCAATCACTACTACTACTGTTATCACTACTACTACTAATATTACTACTACTACTGCAATCACTACTACTACTACTGTTATCACTACTACTACTGTTATCACTACTACTAATGTTATCACTACTACTAATATCACGACTACTACTGTTATCACTACTACTACTAATATTACTACTACTACTGCAATCACTACTACTACTACTGTTATCACTACTACTACTACTGTTATCACTACTACTACTACTGTTATCACTACTACTACTACTGTTATCACTACTACTACTACTGTTATCACTACTACTACTACTGTTATCACTACTACTACTACTGTTATCACTACTACTACTACAATGACTGTTACTAATGTAATGTAAAATGCTACTATTACTATTAGTTCTATTGTAACTCCTCCTCTCTCTGAGTTTCAGTTACCTGGTAGTGAAACAAGGCGGTTCCATACACTTTAATTTACTACTACTACTAATTACATACTTTAATTTACTACTACTACTGTAACTACTAGTTCTACTACTCTCTGTTTCAGTTACCTGGTAGTGAAACAAGGCGGTTCCATATACTTTAATTTTACTACTACTACTTATCACTACTACTTCTATTGTTACTCTACTACTAGTTCTAACTCCTCCTCTCTCTGTTTCAGTTACCTGGTAGTGAAACAAGGCGGTCCATATACTTTAATTTACTACTACTACTACTGTTATCACTACTACTACTACAATGACTGTTACTAATGTAATGTAAAATGCTACTATTACTATTAGTTCTATTGTAACTCCTCCTCTCTCTGAGTTTCAGTTACCTGGTAGTGAAACAAGGCGGTTCCATACACGTTCATTTTCAGGACCGCCATGTTCTTCCAGAAGAAGATTCACTTCTTCAACAACAGTTTTTAAACGCAACTGAAATGTCGGCATGTAGTTTGTATAGGAATCATAATCCACAAACTCTGCTTCCTGGAGAGAAAAAAAAACACAAGTATCAAGCCAAACAGAATTGTATGTGATTTCTATATCTTATCAAGGTAGCATCACAAAAATGATTTAAGTCTTAGCTCATATTTATTAGCCTACCTTTGGATCTATGTGATGTTCATCTGTTAGATCGGTGGAGAGGGTGTATTCTTGGTCCGGGATTAGTCTACAGTTAGGATTTACTTCAATGTAGATTTCTCTGTCTCCATTCCTTGTCCTCCTGGTCTTACACACCTTGAGAGGATTGGAAATGGTTTGGAACACACTGTCATGATTTAGTAGCAGTACCTGAAACATGGAAGCCCAAATGTCGCCCTCGGATCTTGAGGGTATCATCTTGATGTAATGGTTAAGATGTTGGGTTGGTGAGTGAGAGACCCGCAGGTCTGGATTCACCATTTACAATCACATTACACCCAAAAATATTGTTCTGTGGCAAAAGGTGAGTTCAACAATATGAGTTTGATAGAATTCCAACCAAAGAGGAGTTTGACAACTCTGATCTACTAACCTCATCAATGTCAACATTTCTGGGCAGCAACAACACATTTAGGGTGGAACTATTCTTATCATCTGGGAGTTTGTAAAATAGTAGCACCAGAGCACGGATAGGAGAGACAGGAGCTTCCTTATCCTTGGTGATGCCATATTTGCTGAATCCAGTGATGTTTAATATGACGTGAGATTCTGTTGTCTCATGGTGATGGAGAAACTCCATACTGTCATCATCAGTCACATGGGCTACAGACAGGAAGTCACATCCACCCTCTAGGAGAGAAAGAGAACATTAGTCTTCTGTTCAGATGACGATGACAACTCAGTAGTGGTGTAGTGATGCTACTGATGGTGATTAAGAAACAGTCTATAACCTCCCTGGAAATGTATTACTTACCAGAATGAATCTCACAGTGTGGAAGGTGTAGTTGACAGACAGACCCCTTAAGGCATGTAAACATGAACAGGGGTCCTGCAGGCCTCTTGCCTCTCTGGGATAGAAGCCTCCTGTCCCAGTGGACTGTCCTATAGAGCACCTCTGCCTCTCCCTCCATCCTGAACACCAGGCCTGTTATACTGCACTGGAACAGACCTGCACTGGGGCACTGGAACCTAGAGGAAACAGTATGATAAATATAATGTAACAATATTTCCTATCTACGACCATACAATGAGAAAACAAGAAATATACGTTACCGGTAAGTTCCGTTGCCCTCATGATCCAAGATGTTTGGAGTAAATTCATTACAAAGTTCCTAAAATGTAGTGACAACAGGTCTTAAACGAACAGTTTGGAGAAGTTACTAGAGAATAGAACTGTATATATGCACTGCATTTTGAAATTATTCAGCCCCGTTAACCTTTTTCCACATTTTGTTATGTTACAGCATTATTCTAAAATATATATATTTTCTCCCTCATCAATCTACATACAATACTCCATAATGACAAAGCAAAAACAGTTTTTCAGAAATGTTTGCAAATGTATAAAAAAATAAAAAACATAACATTTATGTAAGTATTCAGACCCTTTACTCAGTACTTTGTTGAAGCACCTTTGGCAGCGATTACAGCCTCATGTCTTCTTGGGTATGACGCTACAAGCTTGGCACACCTGTGTTTGGGGCCTTTCATTAATTCTTCTCTGCAGATCCTCTCAATCTTCTTGCCCCAGTCTGAGGTCCTGAGTGCTCCACCAGGTTCGGAAGCGACTCTACACAGCTATTTTCAGGTCTCCATAGATGTTCGATCGGGTTCAAGTCTGGGCTCTGGCTGGAGGACACTCAAGGACATTCAGAGATTTGTCCCGAAGCCACTCCTGCATTATCTTGGCTGTGTGGTTAGGGTCATTGTCTTGTTGGAAGGTGATCCTTGGCCCCAGTCTGAGGTCCTGAGAACTCTGGAGCAGGTTTTCATCAAGGGTCTCTCTGTACTTTGCTCCGTTCATCTTTCCCTAGATCCTGACTAGTCTCCAAGTCCCTGCCGCTGAAAAACATCCTCACAGCATGATGCTGCCACCACCATGCTTCACCGTAGGGATGGTGCCAGGGTTCCTCCAGACGTGACGCTTGGCATTCAGGCCAGAGAATCTTGTTTCTCATGGCCTGCGAGTCCTTTATGTGCCTTTTGGCAAACGCCAAGCGGGCTGTCTTGTGCCTTTTAGTGAGGAGCGGCTTCCATCTGACCACTCTACAATAAAGGCCTGATTGGTGGAGTGCTGCAGAGATAGTTGTCCTTCTGGGAGGCTTTCCCATCTCGACAGATGAACTCTGGAGCTCTGCCAGAGTGACCATCAGGTTCTTGGTCACCTCCCTGACCAAGGCCCTTCTCCCCTGATTTCTCAGTTTGGCCGGGCGGCCAGCTCTAGGAAGAGTGTTTGTGTGTTCTTGGAGACCTTCAATGCTGCAGAAATGTTTTGGTACCCATTCCCCAGATCTGTGCCTCCACACAATCCTGTCTTGAAGCTCTACGGACAATTCCTCATGACTTGGTTTTTGATCTGACATGCACTGTCAACTGTGGGACCTTATATAGACAGGTGTGTGCCTTTCCAAATCATGTTTACTCAATTGAATTTACCACAGGTTGACTCCAATCAAGTTGTAAAAACATCTCAAGGATGATCAATGGAAACAGGATGCACATGAGCTCAATTTCGAGTCTCATAGCAAAGGGTCAGAATACTTACGTAAATAAAGTATTTCTGTCTAAAAAACTGTTTTCACTTTGTCATTATGGGGTATTGTGTGTAGAGTGATGAGGATTTTTATTTATATAATCATTTTTAGAATAAGGCTGTAAAGTAACAAAATGTGGAAAATGTCAAGGGGTCTGAATACTTTTCTGAATGCACTGTATATACGCATTCAAATGATTTATAGATAAATCCAATTCATTTCTCAGTCAATATATTATATAATTATATCACTGTAATAATCCTTTACCAGCGATGGCTGCCAACTCGAGGTGAGGTTTAACACATTATAACTGTATGAGGGCCCTGGATCTTCAGCTGATTGGACTGTTGGAGTCAGACTGTTGGAGACTGGATCTTCAGCTGATTGGACTGTTGGAGTCAGACTGTTGGAGACTGGATCTTCAGCTGATTGGACTGTTGGAGTTGTCTCCTTGCAGTTTAACTCCTCCATCTCGGTGTCAGCCACTACTCTTTGAGCTGGTAAAACGTGTTCTCTCTCTTCTTCACTTGGTACAGTGTCTGATGAGGAACAACTGGGAGAGCGAGACACAGGGCTGGGTGATATCGGCAAGGCCTGTCCTAAGATGGGATCATTGGGTTCTGGGAAGAGAGGAACATTGAAAAACAAAGACAGAGAGACACTGTCCACTGAAAGGCTGTGGCCTGGGGGGTCATGGTGGAGTGGCGGTCATGGTGGAGTGGCGGTCATGGTGGAGTGGCGGTCATGGTGGAGTGGGGGATCATGGTGGAGTGGGGGTCATGGTGGCCTGGGGGTCATGGTGGAGTGGGGGTCATGGTGGCCTGGGGGTCATGGTGGCCTGGGGGTCATGGTGGAGTGGAGGTCATGGTGGCCTGGGGGTCATGGTGGAGTGGAGGTCATGGTGGCCTGGGGGTCAGTGGGGGATCATGGTGGAGTGGGGGATCATGGTGGAGTGGGGGATCATGGTGGCCTGGGGGTCATGGTGGTCATGGTGGCCTGGGGGTCATGGTGGAGTGGAGGTCATGGTGGAGTGGGGGTCATGGTGGAGGGGAGAAGGCTTCAGAAAATGCATAGTTGGACTGGAATCCCAGTTTCTACCCCCTGGTCCACGTTGTTAACCCACCCCCTGGTCCATGTTGTTAACCCACCCCTGGTCCATGTTGTTAACCCACCCCTGGTCCATGTTGTTAACCCACCCCTGGTCCATGTTGTTAACCCACCCCTGGTCCATGTTGTTAACCCACCCCCTGGTCCATGTTGTTATCCCACCCCCTGGTCCATGTTGTTGATGGTGTTTAAACTGCTGTAGATAATGTTAAAATGCCAGACAGACTCTATTGAATCAGGCTGGTAAAGTATTGGTAAACCCCAGGAAAGAGGAGAGGCTCTTCTCAGATGAAGAAAAAGTAGAGATTGAGAAGAGAGACATGGAGAGGAGAGACATGGAGAGGAGAGATGTGGAGAGGAGAGACGTGGAGAGGAGAGACGTGGAGAGGAGCGACGTGGAGGGGAGAGACGTGGAGGGGAGAGACGTGGAGGGGAGAGACGTGGAGGGGAGAGACGTGGAGGGGAGAGACGAGAGGAGAGACGTGGAGGGGAGAGACGAGAGGAGAGACGTGGAGGGGAGAGACGTGGAGGGAGAGACGTGGAGGGGAGAGACGAGGAGCGACGAGGAGAGATGAGGAGCGACGAGGAGAGACGTGGAGAGGAGAGACGTGGAGAGGAGAGACGTGGAGAGGAGAGACGTGGAGAGGAGAGACATGAAGTCAGTTGAATGTTCTTTCTGGTTAGACCTACACTGAACTGTGATGGTGATGTATAGAATGATGTACATTGTTGTTATATTACCTCTAGTGTGATCTCTCTCTAACTTCTCTGCCAGATCATCCAGATTCATCCTCCTCAGGATCCTCCATATGTTCCTCACAGCTCCCTCTGGGCCGTATCTCTTCACCATCTGATCCACTGTGTTCTGTCTGTCAGTGTTCTCCAGCTGTCTCTCTGGGATGGGAGGAAAGTCTAACATCCTGCCAATAGTCAGGTGAGACTGAAATGTCTTCAGCTGTTCTTCAGTGAGCTCCTCCAGAGTGGTCAGCAGCAGAGCTGGAACAGGATGTGTCATTGAGGGTCTCTAAAATAACAAAGATGATAAGATAAGGAAGGAATAGAAATACTGCCTACTGTTATAAAGAACATGAACATCGCCACACAGAAATATATTCAAAGCTTTATTGTCTAATGTTGTGTGTGTGTGTGTGTGTGTGTGTGTGTGTGTGTAGGGATGCAGCCTGACTCGCACCACTCATAGTTACGTGAGAGATTAGTTAATTAATTATCTAGACTGTATGTGTGTACTGTATCATTTCATACTGTAGAACTGACTATGACAGTGAGTACAGGTGATGTAACATATGAGGGTAGAACTGTCTATGACAGTGAGTACAGGTGATGTAACATATGAGGGTAGAACTGACTATGACAGTGAGTACAGGTGATGTAACATATGAGGGTAGAACTGTAGAACTGACTATGACAGTGAGTACAGGTGATGTAACATATGAGGGTAGAACTGACTATGACAGTGAGTACAGGTGATGTAACATATGAGGGTAGAACTGTAGAACTGACTGACAGTGAGTACAGGTGATGTAACATATGAGGGTAGAACTGTAGAACTGATATGACAGTGGTAGACTGTAGAACTGACTATGACAGTGAGTACATGTGATGTAACATATGAGGGTAGAACTGACTATGACAGTGAGTACAGGTGATGTAACATATGAGGGTAGAACTGTAGAACTGACTATGACAGTGAGTACAGGTGATGTAACATATGAGGGTAGAACTGACTATGACAGTGAGTACAGGTGATGTAACATATGAGGGTAGAACTGTAGCACACACACTTCAGACAGCATGTGGCTGTGATCCATATGTGGTTTTTCCGCAATGACATTTGACCTCTGACATGGCCACTAGTCTTACCCCCATTACTAGACCCTCCTTCCTCCTTCTCCATTTATCACTGTCTGATGAGTCTCTCCACCATGTTGTTGCTGTGGTAGATACAGGTATAGAAGAGAAGTGAAGAGAGGTAACGGTATATTTGTTGTATTACATGATCAATTATTCATTTAAATCATGTTGTCTTTTGTTTGAAGGAACGTTTGACACATTTTCTTAACAGTGTTACCTCTAGTGTGATCTCTCTCTAACTTCTGTGCTACATCATGTTGCTTTATCCTCCACAGGATCTTCAGTGTGTTTCTCACAGCTCTCTCAGGGCCGTATGTCTTCACCATCTGACCCACTGTGTCCTGTCTGTCAGTGTTCTCCAGCTGACTCTTTGGGATGGGAGGAAAGACACATGTCCTGCCACTAGACTGAAATTTCTTCAGCTGATCTTCAGTGAGCTCTTGTAGAACTGGAAAGAGAGAAACAGGGAAACAGAGGGGAAGACAGGAGGGGGGATAGAGAGTCAGTTAGGGTCCTTGTCTACAGTCCTACTTCTCTGATCTAACTTCTCTAACGTGATCATTCTGGTTCATCTTCCAGATCAGGAAGCTCAGGAAGAGATATACAGTCATGATTAGAAAGTCTCATCTGTTTGTGAAATCTTCACTACTGTATTGGTGACTGTATGTATGGAATGTAATGAATGTTGGATTGTTGTTTAATCATCATGGGGTCACCTGGATACATCATGAATAAACATTATAAAAGAGGGGTCACCTGGATACATCATGAATAAACATTATAAAAGAGGGTCACCTGGATACATCATGAATAAACATTATAAAAGAGGAGTCACCTGGATACATCATGAATAAACATTATAAAGAGGGTCACCTGGATACATCATGAATAAACATTATAAAAGAGGGGTCACCTGGATACATCATGAATAAACATTATAAAAGTCACCTGGATACATCATGAATCACCTGGATACATCATGAATAAACATTATAAAAGAGGGGTCACCTGGATACATCATGAATAAACATTATAAAAGGGGTCACCTGGATACATCATGAATAAACATTATAAAAGAAAGATACATCATGAATAAACATTATAAAAGGGTCACCTGGATACATCATGAATAAACATTATAAACATTAAAAGAGGGGTCACCTGGATACATCATGAATAAACATTATAAATCAGAATAAACATTATAAAAGGGGTCACCTGGATACATCATGAATAAACATTATAAAAGAGGGGTCACCTGGATACATCATGAATAAACATTATAAAAGAGGGGTCACCTGGATACATCATGAATAAACATTATAAAAGAGGGTCACCTGGATACATCATGAATAAACATTATAAAAGAGGGGTCACCTGGATAGATCATGAATAAACATTATAAAAGAGGGAGCCTGCTGAATGTTATTATGAAGTCAGTTGAATGTTCTTTCTGGTTAGACCTACACTGAACTGTGATGGTGATGTATAGATTGATGTACATTGTTGTTATATTACCTCTAGTGTGATATCTCTCTAACTTCTCTGCCAGATCATCCAGATTCATCCTCCTCAGGATCCTCAGTGTGATGATCACAGCTCCCTCAGGGTCGTATCTCTTCACCATCTGATCCACTGTGACCTGTCTGTCAGTGTTCTCCAGCTGTCTCTCTGGGATGGGAGGAAGGCCAAGCAGCTGGACACTAGACAGGTAAAACTGAAATGTCTTCAGCTGTTCTTCAGTGAGCTCCTCCAGACAGGTCAGCAGCAGAGCTGGAACATCCATCATGGAGGGTCTCTAAAATAACAAAGATGATAAGATATAAGAGAATAGAAATACTGACTACTGATATAAAGAACATGAACATCACCACACACAACGTGGTACAGGAATATACTCCGATGTTTTGGTGTGTTGAAATGAACTGACTATGACAGTGAGTACAGGTGATGTAACATATGAGGGTAGAACTGACTATGACAGTGTACAGGTGATGTAACATGAGGGTGATGTAACTGACTATGAGGGTACAGGTGATGTAACATATGAGGGTACAACTGTAGAACTGACTATGACAGTGAGTACAGGTGATGTAACATATGAGGGTAGAACTGTAGAACTCACTGTTAACTGTAACTGTAGCACACACATTTCAGACAGCATGTGGTTTGTCCGCAATGACATTTGACCTCTGACATGGCCACTAGTCTTACCCTCATTACTAGACCCTCCTTCCTCCTTCTCCATTTATCACTGTCTGATGAGTCTCTCCTCCATGTTGTTGCTGTGGTAGATACAGGTATAGAAGAGAAGTGAAGAGAGGTAATGGTATATTTGTTGTATTACATGATCAATTATTCATTTAAATCATGTTGTCTTTTGTTTGAAGGAACGTTTGACACATTTTCTTAACAGTGTTACCTCTAGTGTGATCTCTCTGTAACTTCTCTGCCAGATCATCCAGATTCATCCTCCACAGGATCCTCCATGTGTTTCTCACAGCTCCCTCAAGGCCGTATCTCTTCACCATCTGATCCACTGTGTCCTGTCTGTCAGTGTTCTCCAGCTGGCTCTTTGGGATGGGAGGAAAGCCAAATATCCTGCCACAAGACTGAAATTTCTTCAGCTGATCTTCAGTGAGCTCTTGCAGACTGGTCAGCAGTAGAACTGGAAAGAGAGAAACAGGGAAACAGAGGGGAAGACAGGAGGGGGGATAGAGAGTCAGTTAGGGTCCTTGTCTACAGTCCTACTTCTCTGATCTTTAACTTCTCTGCCAGATTATTCATGAATAAACATTATAAAAGAGGAGCCTGCTGAATGTTATTATGAAGTCAGTTGAATGTTCTTTCTGGTTAGACCTACACTGAACTGTGATGGTGATGTATAGATTGATGTACATTGTTGTTATATTACCTCCAGTGTGATCTCTCTCTAACTTCTCTGCCAGATCATCCAGATTAATCCTCCTCAGGATCTTCAGTGTGATCCTCACAGCTCTCTCAGGGCCGTAACTCTTCACCATCTGATCCACTGTGTTCTGTCTGTCAGTGTTCTCCAGCTGACTCTCTGGGATGGGAGGAAAGCTAACATCCAGCCACTAGACTGGTAAAACTGGAATCTCCTCAACTCATATGGGTTCATCTCCTCCAGAGTGGTCAGCAGCAGAGCTGGAATATCCAATGTTTTCTAAAAAAACAAAGATGACAACAGTGAGGAAGGAATATAAAACCTGACAACTGAAATAAAATAAAGAACATGAATATATTAATATTGTTAAGAAGTACTAGAATATTTCTACTGGTCTCTCAATATCACATATCATCATGAAATACATTACATTAGGAACACACACACACACACACACACACACACACACACACACACACACACACACACACACACACACACACACACACACACACACACACACACACACACACACACACACACACGCGCACGCACGCACGCACGCACACACACACACACACACACACACACACACACACACACACACACACACACACACACACACACACACACACACACACGCACACATGCACACACACACGCACACATGCACACACACACGCACTTACCTAGTAACCTACCTACCTTTCCCACATTCAGCATCTGCAGCCTAGAGATCACAGTCTCCAGACTACGACACTTCTCTCCAGACGGGGTCAACCTGGACACAGGAAACAGTCACACACTGTTCTGTTCCCCTACACCACCACCACATGCTGTGGTCACTACAATGTTCTGTTCCCCTATAGCACCACCACATGCTGTGGTCACTACACTGTTCTGTTCCCCTACACCACCACCACATGCTGTGGTCACTACACTGTTCTGTTCCCCTACACCACCACCACATGCTGTGGTCACTACACTGTTCTGTTCCCCTACACCACCACCACATGCTGTGGTCACTACACTGTTCTGTTCCCCTACACCACCATCACATGCTGTGGTCACTACACTGTTCTGTTCCCCTACACCACCACCACCACATGCTGTGGTCACTACACTGTTCTGTTCCCCTACACCACCACCACATGCTGTGGTCACTACACTGTTCTGTTCCCCTACACCACCATCACATGCTGTGGTCACTACACTGTTCTGTTCCCCTACACCACCACCACATGCTGTGGTCACTACACTGTTCTGTTCCCCTACACCACCACCACATGCTGTGGTCACTACACTGTTCTGTTCCCCTACACCACCACCACATGTAAGTAGACTGTACATGTTCATCACTCCAACATAAGTACACCATCTAAACAGTGGACTGCATGTACACTGACACCATCTAAACAGTGGACTGCATGTATACTGACACCATCTAAACAGTGGACTGCATGTATACTGGCACCATCTAAACAGTGAACTGCATGTATACTGACACCATCTAAACAGTGGACTGCATGTATACTGGCACCATCTAAACAGTGAACTGCATGTATACTGACACCATCTAAACAGTGGACTGCATGTACACTGACACCATCTAAACAGTGGACTGCATGTACACTGACACCATCTAAACAGTGGACAGCATGTATACTGACACCATCTAAACAGTGGACTGCATGTATACTGACACCATCTAAACAGTGGACTGCATGTACACTGACACCATCTAAACAGTGGACTGCATGTATACTGACACCATCTAAACAGTGGACTGCATGTATACTGGCACCATCTAAACAGTGAACTGCATGTATACTGACACCATCTAAACAGTGGACTGCATGTACACTGACACCATCTAAACAGTGGACTGCATGTACACTGACACCATCTAAACAGTGGACTGCATGTATACTGACACCATCTAAACAGTGGACAGCATGTATACTGACACCATCTAAACAGTGGACTGCATGTATACTGACACCATCTAAACAGTATGTATACTGACACCATCTAAACAGTGGACTGCATGTATACTGACACCATCTAAACAGTAGGTGTCATTATCTATAGTTCGACTGTCATTAACTATAGGTGTCATTAACTATAGTTCGACTGTCATTAACTATAGGTGTCATTAATTATAGGTGTCATTAATTATAGGTGTCATTAACTATAGGTGTCTTTAACTATAGGTGTCATTAACTATAGGTGTCATTAACTATAGGTGTCATTAATTATAGGTGTCATTAACTATAGGTGTCATTAACTATAGGTGTCATTAACTATAAGTATCATTAACTATAGGTGTCATTAACTATAGGTGTCATTAACTATAGGTGTCATTAACTATAGGTGTCATTAACTATAGGTGTCATTAATTTTAGGTGTCATTAACTATAGGTGTCATTAATTATAGGTGTCATTAATTATAGGTGTCATTAACTATAGGTGCCATTAACTATAGGTGTCATTAACTATAGGTGTCATTAATTATAGGTGTCATTAATTATAGGTGTCATTAACTATAGGTGTCATTAACTATAGGTGTCATTAATTACAGGTGTCATTAACTATAGGTGCCATTAACTATAGGTGTCATTAACTATAGGTGTCATTAACTATAGGTGTCATTAATTACAGGTGTCATTAACTATAGGTGTCATTAACTATAGGTGTCATTAACTATAGGTGTCATTAACTATAGGTGCCATTAACTATAGGTGTCATTAACTATAGGTGTCATTAATTATAGGTGTCATTAATTATAGGTGTCATTAACTATAGGTGTCATTAACTATAGGTGTCATTAATTATAGGTGTCATTAATTATAGGTGTCATTAACTATAGGTGTCATTAACTATAGGTGCCATTAACTATAGGTGTCATTAACTATAGGTGTCATTAATTATAGGTGTCATTAATTATAGGTGTCATTAACTATAGGTGTCATTAACTATAGGTGTCATTAACTATAGGTGTCATTAACTATAGGTGCCATTAACTATAGGTGTCATTAACTATAGGTGTCATTAATTATAGGTGTCATTAATTATAGGTGTCATTAACTATAGGTGTCATTAACTATAGGTGTCATTAATTATAGGTGTCATTAATTATAGGTGTCATTAACTATAGGTGTCATTAACTATAGGTGTCATTAATTACAGGTGTCATTAACTATAGGTGTCATTAATTACAGGTGTCATTAACTATAGGTGTCATTAACTATAGGTGTCATTAACTATAGGTGTCATTAACTATTTGTTGACATTAACTATAGGTGTCATTAACTATAGGTGTCATTAACTATTTGTTGACATTAACTATAGGTGTCATTAACTATAGGTGTCATTAACTATAGGTGTCATTAACTATAGGTGTCATTAACTATAGGTGTCATTAACTATAGGTGTCATTAACTACAGGTGTCATTAACTATAGGTGTCATTAATTATAGGTGTCATTAACTATTTGTTGACATTAACTATAGGTGTCATTAACTATAGGTGTCATTAACTATAGGTGTCATTAACTATTTGTTGACATTAACTATAGGTGTCATTAACTATAGGTGTCATTAACTATAGGTGTCATTAACTATAGGTGTCATTAACTATAGGTGTCATTAACTATAGGTGTCATTAACTACAGGTGTCATTAACTATAGGTGTCATTAACTATAGGTGTCATTAACTATAGGTGTCATTAACTATAGGTGTCATTAACTATAGGTATCATTAACTATAGGTGTCATTAATTATAGGTGTCATTAACTATAGGTGTCATTAACTATAGGTGTCATTAACTATAGGTGTCATTAACTATAGGTGTCATTAACTATTTGTTGACATTAACTATAGGTGTCATTAACTATAGGTGTCATTAACTATAGGTGTCATTAACTACAGGTGTCATTAACTATAGGTGTCATTAATTATAGGTGTCATTAACTACAGGTGTCATTAACTATAGGTGTCATTAACTATAGGTGTCATTAACTATAGGTGTCATTAACTATTTGTTGACATTAACTATAGGTGTCATTAACTATAGGTGTCATTAACTATAGGTGTCATTAACTATTTGTTGACATTAACTATAGGTGTCATTAACTATAGGTGTCATTAACTATAGGTGTCATTAACTATAGGTGTCATTAACTACAGGTGTCATTAACTATAGGTGTCATTAATTATAGGTGTCATTAACTATAGGTGTCATTAACTATAGGTGTCATTAACTATAGGTGTCATTAACTACAGGTGTCATTAACTATAGGTGTCATTAACTATAGGTGTCATTAACTATAGGTGTCATTAACTATTTGTTGACATTAACTATAGGTGTCATTAACTATAGGTGTCATTAACTATAGGTGTCATTAACTATTTGTTGACATTAACTATAGGTGTCATTAACTATAGGTGTCATTAACTATAGGTGTCATTAACTATAGGTGTCATTAACTATAGGTGTCATTAACTATAGGTGTCATTAACTATAGGTGTCATTAACTACAGGTGTCATTAACTATAGGTGTCATTAACTATAGGTGTCATTAACTATTTGTTGACATTAACTATAGGTGCCATTAACTATTTGTTGACATTAACTATAGGTGTCATTAACTATAGGTGTCATTAACTATAGGTGTCATTAACTATTTGTTGACATTAACTATAGGTGTCATTAACTATAGGTGTCATTAACTATAGGTGTCATTAACTATTTGTTGACATTAACTATAGGTGTCATTAACTATTTGTTGACATTAACTATAGGTGTCATTAACTATAGGTGTCATTAACTATAGGTGTCATTAACTATTTGTTGACATTAACTATAGGTGCCATTAACTATTTGTTGACATTAACTATAGGTGTCATTAACTATAGGTGTCATTAACTATAGGTGTCATTAACTATAGGTGTAATTTATTATAGGTCTACTAACATACACTTGTTGGATGAATTGAATGTGCATTGGTTTCTAGCTGTACTTATATAGGGGGGATCAGCTTTAATATTGCAGATAGATTGTAGGTTCCATCAATTCAATTGTTTGCATCATTTCCAATCCCCCTTATTTAAAAAATAAATAATCTCTATACTTTTCCACCCTACCATCCCTTCCCTAATTGGAGAAACCAGACAACAATATCCATATGAACTAGAATCCAGTTGTCCTCCAATAACCCTCCACAAAACCAAGCTTTAACATTGCTGCTCTGAATTTATCAGGTGCTATCGACAAAGGTCAGTGGGAAAAAGTTGTGATGGACTACTTTCAGGAGGACGATTCTTGTGGCATTGCACGCGGTCAGTGTGAACCAGAATGACTTGACACAATGGGTTAGGCTGCCCATCATTGCGCACACCTGTCACCATCGTTACGCACATCATCGCTTCATTGGACTCACCTGGACTCCATCACTATTGATTGCGTCCCCTATATCGGTCTATTCCTCAGTTTGATCCCTGTGTCAGCGTTGATGTTGTTTTGTTTCCCCTGTCCAAGCGCTTTCTGTGTTTTGTTTCATGTCAGTTATTTATTAAAATGTTCACTCCCTGTACTTGCTTCTCGTCTCCCAGCATCTGTCCTTAGTGTCCAAACTTTTGATTTTAATTTATCTTAATGTTATTTTGTTGTTTGCAGGTGCACTATCCTTCTGACCCTATGTAACCAGGTCCCATCTGCTATCCTTCTGACCCTATGTAACCAGGTCCCATCTACTATCCTTCTGACCCAGGTCCCATCTGCTATCCTTCTGACCCTATGTAACCAGGTCTCATCTACTATCCTTCTGACCCTATATAACCAGGTCCCATTTACTACCCTTCTGACCCAGGACCCATCTGCTATCCTTCTGACCCTATGTAACCAGGTCCCATCTACTATCCTTCTGACCCAGGTCCCATCTACTATCCTACTGACCCTATGTAGCCAGGTCCCATCTACTATCCTACTGACCCTATGTAGCCAGGTCCCATATACTATCCTTCTGACCCTATGTAGCCAGATCCCATCTACTATCCTTCTGACCCTATGTAACCAGGTCCCATCTACTATCCTTCTGACCCTATGTAACCAGATCCCATCTACTATCCTTCTGACCCTATGTAGCCAGATCCCATCTACTATCCTTCTGACCCTATGTAGCCAGATCCCATATACTATCCTTCTGACCCTATGTAGCCAGATCCCATCTACTATCCTTCTGACCCTATGTAACCAGGTCCCATCTACTATCCTACTGACCCTATGTAACCAGGTCCCATCTACTATCCTACTGACCCTATGTAGCCAGGTCCCATCTACTATCCTACTGACCCTATGTAACCAGGTCTCATCTACTATCCTACTGACCCTATGTAACCAGGTCTCATCTACTATCCTACTGACCCAGGTCCCATCTACTATCCTACTACCCTATGTAACCAGGTCCCATCTACTATCCTACTGACCCAGGTCCCATCTACTATCCTACTACCCTATGTAACAGGCCCATCTACTATCCTACTACCCTATGTAGCCAGGTCTCATCTACTATCCTACTACCCTATGTAGCCAGGTCCAGTCTACTATCCTACTACCCTATGTAGCCAGGTCCCATCTACTATCCTACTACCCTATGTAACCAGGTCCCATCTACTATCCTACTACCCTATGTAACCAGGTCCCATCTACTATCCTACTGACCCAGGTCCCATCTACTATCCTACTACCCTATGTAACCAGGTCCCATCTACTATCCTACTGACCCAGGTCCCATCTACTATCCTACTACCCTATGTAACCAGGTCCCATCTACTCTCCTACTACCCTATGTAGCCAGGTCCCATCTACTATCCTACTGACCCAGGTCCCATCTACTATCCTACTACCCTATGTAACCAGGTCCCATCTACTATCCTATGTAGCCAGGTCTCATCTACTATCCTACTACCCTATGTAACCAGGTCCCATCTACTATCCTACTGACCCAGGTCCCATCTACTATCCTACTGACCCAGGTTCCATCTCCGATCCTACTGACCCAGGTCCCATCTACTATCCTACTGACCCAGGTCCCATCTACTATCCTACTGACCCTATGTAACCAGGTCTCATCTACTATCCTTCTGACCCTATGTAACCAGGTCCCATCTACTATCCTACTACCCTATGTAACCAGGTCCCATCTACTATCCTACTGACCCAGGTCCCATCTACTATCCTACTACCCTATGTAACCAGGTCCCATCTACTATCCTACTGACCCAGGTCCCATCTACTATCCTACTACCCTATGTAACCAGGTCCCATCTACTCTCCTACTACCCTATGTAGCCAGGTCCCATCTACTATCCTACTGACCCAGGTCCCATCTACTATCCTACTACCCTATGTAACCAGGTCCCATCTACTATCCTATGTAGCCAGGTCTCATGTACTATCCTACTACCCTATGTAACCAGGTCCCATCTACTATCCTACTGACCCAGGTCCCATCTACTATCCTACTGACCCAGGTTCCATCTCCTATCCTACTGACCCAGGTCCCATCTACTATCCTACTGACCCAGGTCCCATCTACTATCCTACTGACCCTATGTAACCAGGTCTCATCTACTATCCTTCTGACCCTATGTAACCAGGTCCCATCTACTATCCTACTACCCTATGTAACCAGGTCTCATCTACTATCCTTCTGACCCTATGTAACCAGGTCCCATCTACTATCCTACTACCCTATGTAGCCAGGTCCCATCTACTATCCTTCTGACCCAGGTCCCATCTACTATCCTACTGACCCTATGTAGCCAGGTCCCATCTACTATCCTACTGACCCTATGTAGCCAGGTCCCATATACTATCCTTCTGACCCTATGTAGCCAGATCCCATCTACTATCCTTCTGACCCTATGTAACCAGGTCCCATCTACTATCCTTCTGACCCTATGTAACCAGATCCCATCTACTATCCTTCTGACCCTATGTAGCCAGATCCCATCTACTATCCTTCTGACCCTATGTAGCCAGATCCCATATACTATCCTTCTGACCCTATGTAGCCAGATCCCATCTACTATCCTTCTGACCCTATGTAACCAGGTCCCATCTACTATCCTACTGACCCTATGTAACCAGGTCCCATCTACTATCCTACTGACCCTATGTAGCCAGGTCCCATCTACTATCCTACTGACCCTATGTAACCAGGTCTCATCTACTATCCTACTGACCCTATGTAACCAGGTCTCATCTACTATCCTACTGACCCAGGTCCCATCTACTATCCTACTACCCTATGTAACCAGGTCCCATCTACTATCCTACTGACCCAGGTCCCATCTACTATCCTACTACCCTATGTAACAGGCCCATCTACTATCCTACTACCCTATGTAGCCAGGTCTCATCTACTATCCTACTACCCTATGTAGCCAGGTCAGTCTACTATCCTACTACCCTATGTAGCCAGGTCCCATCTACTATCCTACTACCCTATGTAACCAGGTCCCATCTACTATCCTACTACCCTATGTAACCAGGTCCCATCTACTATCCTACTGACCCAGGTCCCATCTACTATCCTACTACCCTATGTAACCAGGTCCCATCTACTATCCTACTGACCCAGGTCCCATCTACTATCCTACTACCCTATGTAACCAGGTCCCATCTACTCTCCTACTACCCTATGTAGCCAGGTCCCATCTACTATCCTACTGACCCAGGTCCCATCTACTATCCTACTACCCTATGTAACCAGGTCCCATCTACTATCCTATGTAGCCAGGTCTCATCTACTATCCTACTACCCTATGTAACCAGGTCCCATCTACTATCCTACTGACCCAGGTCCCATCTACTATCCTACTGACCCAGGTTCCATCTCGATCCTACTGACCCAGGTCCCATCTACTATCCTACTGACCCAGGTCCCATCTACTATCCTACTGACCCTATGTAACCAGGTCTCATCTACTATCCTTCTGACCCTATGTAACCAGGTCCCATCTACTATCCTACTACCCTATGTAACCAGGTCCCATCTACTATCCTACTGACCCAGGTCCCATCTACTATCCTACTACCCTATGTAACCAGGTCCCATCTACTATCCTACTGACCCAGGTCCCATCTACTATCCTACTACCCTATGTAACCAGGTCCCATCTACTCTCCTACTACCCTATGTAGCCAGGTCCCATCTACTATCCTACTGACCCAGGTCCCATCTACTATCCTACTACCCTATGTAACCAGGTCCCATCTACTATCCTATGTAGCCAGGTCTCATGTACTATCCTACTACCCTATGTAACCAGGTCCCATCTACTATCCTACTGACCCAGGTCCCATCTACTATCCTACTGACCCAGGTTCCATCTCTATCCTACTGACCCAGGTCCCATCTACTATCCTACTGACCCAGGTCCCATCTACTATCCTACTGACCCTATGTAACCAGGTCTCATCTACTATCCTTCTGACCCTATGTAACCAGGTCCCATCTACTATCCTACTACCCTATGTAACCAGGTCTCATCTACTATCCTTCTGACCCTATGTAACCAGGTCCCATCTACTATCCTACTACCCTATGTAGCCAGGTCCCATCTACTATCCTACTACCCTATGTAACCAGGTCCCATCTACTATCCTACTACCCTATGTAACCAGGTCCCATCTACTATCCTACTGACCCAGGTCCCATCTACTATCCTACTACCCTATGTAACCAGGTCCCATCTACTATCCTACTGACCCAGGTCCCATCTACTATCCTACTACCCTATGTAACCAGGTCCCATCTACTCTCCTACTACCCTATGTAGCCAGGTCCCATCTACTATCCTACTGACCCAGGTCCCATCTACTATCCTACTACCCTATGTAACCAGGTCCCATCTACTATCCTATGTAGCCAGGTCTCATCTACTATCCTACTACCCTATGTAACCAGGTCCCATCTACTATCCTACTGACCCAGGTCCCATCTACTATCCTACTGACCCAGGTTCCATCTCCTATCCTACTGACCCAGGTCCCATCTACTATCCTACTGACCCAGGTCCCATCTACTATCCTTCTGACCCAGGTCCCATCTACTATCCTTCTGACCCATGTCCCATCTAATATCCTTCTGACCCAGGTCCCATCTACTATCCTACTGACCCAGGTCCCATCTACTATCCTACTGACCCTATGTAGCCAGGTCCCATCTACTATCCTACTGACCCAGGTCCCATCTACTATCCTATTGACCCAGGTCCCATCTACTATCCTTCTGACCCATGTCCCATCTAATATCCTTCTGACCCAGGTCCCATCTACTATCCTACTGACCCAGGTCCCATCTACTATCCTAATGACCCTATGTAGCCAGGTCCCATCTACTATCCTTCTGACCCAGGTCCCATCTACTATCCTATTGACCCAGGTCCCATCTACTATCCTTCTGACCCATGTCCCATCTAATATCCATCTGACCCAGGTCCCATCTACTATCCTACTGACCCAGGTCCCATCTACTATCCTAATGACCCTATGTAGCCAGGTCCCATCTACTATCCTACTGACCCAGGTCCCATCTACTATCCTATTGACCCAGGTCCCATCTACTATCCTTCTGACCCAGGTCCCATCTACTATCCTATTGACCCAGGTCCCATCTACTATCCTTCTGACCCAGGTCCCATCTACTATCCTTCTGACCCTATATAGCCAGGTCCCATCTACTATCCTTCTGACCCAGGTCCCATCTACTATCCTTCTGACCCAGGTCCCATCTACTATCCTTCTGACCCTATGTAACCAGGTCTCATCTACTATCGTACTACCCTATGTAGCCAGGTCCCATCTACTATCCTACTGACCCAGGTCCCATCTACTATCCTACTACCCTATGTAACCAGGTCCCATCTACTATCCTACTGACCCAGGTCCCATCTACTATCCTACTACCCTATGTAACCAGGTCCCATCTACTATCCTATGTAGCCAGGTCTCATCTACTATCCTACTACCCTATGTAACCAGGTCCCATCTACTATCCTACTGACCCAGGTCCCATCTACTATCCTACTGACCCAGGTTCCATCTCCTATCCTACTGACCCAGGTCCCATCTACTATCCTACTGACCCAGGTCCCATCTACTATCCTTCTGACCCAGGTCCCATCAACTATCCTACTGACCCTATGTAGCCAGGTCCCATCTACTATCCTTCTGACCCAGGTCCCATCTACTATCCTTCTGACCCATGTCCCATCTAATATCCTTCTGACCCAGGTCCCATCTACTATCCTACTGACCCAGGTCCCATCTACTATCCTACTGACCCTATGTAGCCAGGTCCCATCTACTATCCTACTGACCCAGGTCCCATCTACTATCCTATTGACCCAGGTCCCATCTACTATCCTTCTGACCCATGTCCCATCTAATATCCTTCTGACCCAGGTCCCATCTACTATCCTACTGACCCAGGTCCCATCTACTATCCTAATGACCCTATGTAGCCAGGTCCCATCTACTATCCTTCTGACCCAGGTCCCATCTACTATCCTATTGACCCAGGTCCCATCTACTATCCTTCTGACCCATGTCCCATCTAATATCCATCTGACCCAGGTCCCATCTACTATCCTACTGACCCAGGTCCCATCTACTAGCCTAATGACCCTATGTAGCCAGGTCCCATCTACTATCCTACTGACCCAGGTCCCATCTACTATCCTATTGACCCAGGTCCCATCTACTATCCTTCTGACCCAGGTCCCATCTACTATCCTATTGACCCAGGTCCCATCTACTATCCTTCTGACCCAGGTCCCATCTACTATCCTTCTGACCCTATATAGCCAGGTCCCATCTACTATCCTTCTGACCCAGGTCCCATCTACTATCCTTCTGACCCAGGTCCCATCTACTGTCCTTCTGACCCAGGTCCCATCTACTATCCTTCTGACCCTATGTAACCAGGTCTCATCTACTATCCTACTACCCTATGTAGCCAGGTCCCATCTACTATCCTACTGACCCAGGTCCCATCTACTATCCTACTGACCCAGGTCCCATCTACTATCCTTCTGACCCAGGTCCCATCTACTATCCTTCTGACCCTATGTAGCCAGGTCCCATCTACTATCCTTCTGACCCAGGTCCCATCAACTATCCTTCTGACCCAGCTCCCATCTACTATCCTTCTGACCCAGGTCCCATCTACTATCCTACTGACCCAGGTCCCATCTACTATCCTTCTGACCCAGGTCCCATCTACTATCCTTCTGACCCTATGTAGCCAGGTCCCATCTACTATCCTTCTGACCCAGGTCCCATCAACTATCCTTCTGACCCAGCTCCCATCTACTATCCTTCTGACCCAGGTCCCATCTACTATCCTACTGACCCAGGTCCCATCTACTATCCTTCTGACCCAGGTCCCATCTACTATCCTTCTGACCCTATGTAACCAGGTCCCATCTACTATCCCACTGACCCTATGCAGCCAGGTCCCATCTACTTTTTATGTCTTGTTTGGTGTCTGCTGTGAAGGAATACCTCAACAAGTCAACTACTTGATTGATGAAGGCAAGTCATCCAGCAAAGGCAGCAGCGCAGTCATCAACTACATGCACCATTTCTTCACCAACTAGGGAGTTGGAGAAACACCTGTGGACCTGAATTGTGAAAACTGCAGTGGCCAAAACAAGAAGAAGTTTGTGCTCTGGTATTGTGCCTGGTGGACCATGCACAAGCTCCACCACAATCTGGACCTTCACTTCCTGATCACAGGCCGCACCAAGTTAACCCCTGATTGGTGCTTCGGCCTCATCAAGCAGCGTTTCAGAAAGACCAGAGTGAACACTTTGTCTGAGATTGCTGGTGTTGTGAAGGACAGCACAGTGACAGGGGTCAACATCCCACAGCTGGTTGGACTGGAGGATGGTACGGTACTGGTGGAAAGCTATGGCTGGCAACAACACCTGACTCTGTACTTCAGGCCGCTGCCACAGTTCAAGCAGTACCAGCACTTCAGGTGAATATCATTTTCATTGCATTGTATGAGGTTATTCTTCTTATCTAAACTTGGGAGGTGAATTTATGTTGTGGAAGGTTGTTTTGTCTTCTCAATTTGTTTTGTTATTTCCTGTTTTACAGCTTTGATGCTCTGGAGCCTGGTGTTATTGTCACCAAGGAGAGTTCGGATCTAGTCAGGACCAGCTTTCATTTGCTGTGCAACGCTAACATCCTTCCTCCCATAGATGGTCTGCCTGTACGAGCACCACCTGGACTGGACACAGCTAGACAAACGTATCTTTTGGAGAAGATCCGGGGGTTTTGCGAAGAAAGAGGCTGTGGACGTCACATGACCTGCACCAAAGTCAAGGGCAGGACAGAAACAGACTCTCCGAATATAGATTCCATTGTTCATGCGTGGTTTGGACGGACCAGTTCATCAGTGGTGGAAAGTTCCCAGTCATCAGCGCTATCTGCAGTGCCTCTATTCATATGATTCTCTCCTAACACACACACCATACGTTGCTGCTATTTATTTTTTTATCCTGCTGCTCAGCCACTTTAACCACTGATTGTATGCATATAACTACCACTATCAATGATATGGTTATTGATATTGTTCTTGTTCATACTGTATATTATTTTGTTCTTTCTCTACTGGCATTAACACTTTCTTTTTTTCTTTATATTGACACAATCTATTGTTGATGTTGCTACTATGCAAGTAACCATTTGGCTGTACCGTCTACACCTTCTGTAGAGACCCATCCACTTGGCAAGATGTTGCTGGGGGGTTAAAGCATTTCTTTCACATGACCCATCAATTTAGACAAGTGTGTCTGGGTAAGCTTCATCTAATATTTGTTAAATATTTTTACCTGAAAATTTTCCTTATTGTAGGCTACTACTTTGACCACTTTTATTCTTAATCTTTACTACACTACTCACTGTTTAGCAGAAGACCTCACATGTGAATTCTTAAACAGGTGGGTGGGGCTGGCTTAAGAGGGTGTGAACAATGCTGAATGGGTGTAGACAAAGGAGAGCTCACCAGTAGGTGTACCAAAACATTCACGGGCCAATTTCTCAAAAGTGGGGTTACAGGTTTATCAACTTTCACAGCAGAATGACTTTCCCATTGTTCCTCAAATGCAGTGTCTGATATACCATTATGTAGCTCTGCTTTCATCCAATGTAAAAAACACAATTTCAAATTTTGCTCCACCGAATCAAGGTGGTTGGTCACATAGATTTTATGTCCACTCTGAGGGGTGTCCCTGGCTGTACCAGGTAGATAATATACTCTCTGTCCACTCATATCCACTCTGAGAGGTGTCCCTGGCTGTACCAGGTAGATAATATACTCTCTGTCCACTCATATCCACTCTGAGTGGTGACCCTGGCTGTACCAGGTAGATAATATACTCTCTGTCCACTCATGTCCACTCTGAGTGGTGACCCTGGCTGTACCAGGTAGATAATATACTCTCTGTCCACTCATATCCACTCTGAGTGGTGACCCTGGCTGTACCAGGTAGATAATATACTCTCTGTCCACTCATATCCACTCTGAGTGGTGACCCTGGCTGTACCAGGTAGATAATATACTCTCTGTCCACTCATGTCCACTCTGAGTGGTGACCCTGGCTGTACCAGGTAGATAATATACTCTCTGTCCACTCATGTCCACTCTGAGTGGTGACCCTGGCTGTACCAGGTAGAGAATATCCTCTATGTTCACTCACATTCCATAAGAGGTGCTGGACGGTTCGCTGGACGTCTCTTCACTCTCCTTCCCTGCTGGCTTCTGTTCCTTCTCAGAGGCAGCTACCTCCTACACACACACACACACACACACACACACACACAGTTTACCAAGTACAATGTAGACTTTAAACTATTTCAGCCTTCTTCACTCCTTCGAATGACGTGCAAAGTACTAGCTATAAATTAATAGGATATTACTGTGTTATAAATTCATAACTAGATTATAACAGACATTTGAATATAGACCTATGAACTATTTCCTGAAAGTTCCTGTTTCTGGAACTTCCGTGTTGCTGTGAGTAAAATATGAAACGGATACAATGTCACCTACTTCACTATCAACAAGCGTTACCAGAGACGGTTACCACTAATATTTATCCACAAAATAACAGCACACTCAGTTCTTTCAAACTATTTTCTTACCTTGGATGGGTCCATTTTTAGACACAACAGGTGCAGCCAGACGACTGGAAAACAATGAAGCCTGACAGCAGAGCTACAGTTTCCTTTAGTTTTCAGCAGCCCAGCCCATGGTGCATCCTCCCTATTGGTCTCTAGTAGTAGAGCCCAGCCCAGCCCATGGTGCATCCTCCCTATTGGTCTCTAGTAGTAGAGCCCAGCCCATGGTGCATCCTCCCTATTGGTCTCTAGTAGTAGAGCCCATCCCATCCCATGGTGCATCCTCCCTATTGGTCTCTAGTAGTAGAGCCCAGCCCATCCCATGGTGCATCCTCCCTATTGGTCTCTAGTAGTAGAGCCCAGCCCATCACATGGTGCATCCTCCCTATTGGTCTCTAGTAGTAGAGCCCAGCCCATGGTGCATCCTCCCTATTGGTCTCTAGTAGTAGAGCCCAGCCCATGGTGCATCCTCCCTATTGGTCTCTAGTAGTAGAGCCCAGCCCATCACATGGTGCATCCTCCCTATTGGTCTCTAGTAGTAGAGCCCAGCACATGGTGCATCCTCCCTATTGGTCTCTAGTAGTAGAGCCCAGCCCAGCCCATGGTGCATCCTCCCTATTGGTCTCTAGTAGTAGAGCCCAGCCCATCACATGGTGCATCCTCCCTATTGGTCTCTAGTAGTAGAGCCCAGCACATGGTGCATCCTCCCTATTGGTCTCTAGTAGTAGAGCCCAGCCCAGCCCATGGTGCATCCTCCCTATTGGTCTCTAGTAGTAGAGCCCAGCCCATCACATGGTGCATCCTCCCTATTGGTCTCTAGTAGTAGAGCCCAGCACATGGTGCATCCTCCCTATTGGTCTCTAGTAGTAGAGCCCAGCCCAGCCCATGGTGCATCCTCCCTATTGGTCTCTAGTAGTAGAGCCCAGCCCATCCCATGGTGCATCCTCCCTATTGGTCTCTAGTAGTAGAGCCCAGCCCATCCCATCGTGCATCCTCCCTATTGGTCTCTAGTAGTAGAGCCCATCCCATCGTGCATCCTCCCTATTGGTCTCTAGTAGTAGAGCCCATCCCATGGTGCATCCTCCCTATTGGTCTCTAGTAGTAGAGCCCAGCCCATCCCATCGTGCATCCTCCCTATTGGTCTCTAGTAGTAGAGCCCATCCCATCGTGCATCCTCCCTATTGGCTCTCTAGTAGTAGAGCCCATCCCATGGTGCATCCTCCCTATTGGTCTCTAGTAGTAGAGCCCAGCCCATCACATGGTGCATCCTCCCTATTGGTCTCTAGTAGTAGAGCCCAGCCCATGGTGCATCCTCCCTATTGGTCTCTAGTAGTAGAGCCCATCCCATCCCATGGTGCATCCTCCCTATTGGTCTCTAGTAGTAGAGCCCAGCCCAGCCCATGGTGCATCCTCCCTATTGGTCTCTAGTAGTAGAGCCCATCCCATCCCATGGTGCATCCTCCCTATTGGTCTCTAGTAGTAGAGCCCATCCCATCCCATGGTGCATCCTCCCTATTGGTCTCTAGTAGTAGAGCCCAGCCCATCACATGGTGCATCCTCCCTATTGGTCTCTAGTAGTAGAGCCGAGCACATGGTGCATCCTCCCTATTGGTCTCTAGTAGTAGAGCCCAGCCCAGCCCATGGTGCATCCTCCCTATTGGTCTCTAGTAGTAGAGCCCAGCCCAGCCCATGGTGCATCCTCCCTATTGGTCTCTAGTAGTAGAGCCCAGCCCATGGTGCATCCTCCCTATTGGTCTCTAGTAGTAGAGCCCATCCCATCCCATGGTGCATCCTCCCTATTGGTCTCTAGTAGTAGAGCCCAGCCCATCCCATGGTGCATCCTCCCTATTGGTCTCTAGTAGTAGAGCCCAGCCCATCACATGGTGCATCCTCCCTATTGGTCTCTAGTAGTAGAGCCCAGCCCATGGTGCATCCTCCCTATTGGTCTCTAGTAGTAGAGCCCAGCCCATGGTGCATCCTCCCTATTGGTCTCTAGTAGTAGAGCCCAGCCCATCACATGGTGCATCCTCCCTATTGGTCTCTAGTAGTAGAGCCCAGCACATGGTGCATCCTCCCTATTGGTCTCTAGTAGTAGAGCCCAGCCCAGCCCATGGTGCATCCTCCCTATTGGTGTCTAGTAGTAGAGCCCAGCCCATCACATGGTGCATCCTCCCTATTGGTCTCTAGTAGTAGAGCCCAGCACATGGTGCATCCTCCCTATTGGTCTCTAGTAGTAGAGCCCAGCCCAGCCCATGGTGCATCCTCCCTATTGGTCTCTAGTAGTAGAGCCCAGCCCAGCCCATGGTGCATCCTCCCTATTGGTCTCTAGTAGTAGAGCCCAGCCCATCCCATGGTGCATCCTCCCTATTGGTCTCTAGTAGTAGAGCCCAGCCCATCCCATCGTGCATCCTCCCTATTGGTCTCTAGTAGTAGAGCCCATCCCATCGTGCATCCTCCCTATTGGTCTCTAGTAGTAGAGCCCATCCCATGGTGCATCCTCCCTATTGGTCTCTAGTAGTAGAGCCCAGCCCATCCCATCGTGCATCCTCCCTATTGGTCTCTAGTAGTAGAGCCCATCCCATCGTGCATCCTCCCTATTGGCTCTCTAGTAGTAGAGCCCATCCCATGGTGCATCCTCCCTATTGGTCTCTAGTAGTAGAGCCCAGCCCATCACATGGTGCATCCTCCCTATTGGTCTCTAGTAGTAGAGTCCAGCCCATGGTGCATCCTCCCTATTGGTCTCTAGTAGTAGAGCCCATCCCATCCCATGGTGCATCCTCCCTATTGGTCTCTAGTAGTAGAGCCCAGCCCAGCCCATGGTGCATCCTCCCTATTGGTCTCTAGTAGTAGAGCCCATCCCATCCCATGGTGCATCCTCCCTATTGGTCTCTAGTAGTAGAGCCCATCCCATCCCATGGTGCATCCTCCCTATTGGTCTCTAGTAGTAGAGCCCAGCCCATCACATGGTGCATCCTCCCTATTGGTCTCTAGTAGTAGAGCCGAGCCCATGGTGCATCCTCCCTATTGGTCTCTAGTAGTAGAGCCCAGCCCAGCCCATGGTGCATCCTCCCTATTGGTCTCTAGTAGTAGAGCCCAGCCCAGCCCATGGTGCATCCTCCCTATTGGTCTCTAGTAGTAGAGCCCATCCCATCCCATGGTGCATCCTACCTATTGGTCTCTAGAAGTAGAGCCCAGCCCATCCCATGGTGCATCCTCCCTATTGGTCTCTAGTAGTAGAGCCCAGCCCATGGTGCATCCTCCCTATTGGTCTCTAGTAGTAGAGCCCAGCCCATCCCATGGTGCATCCTCCCTATTGGTCTCTAGTAGTAGAGCCCAGCCCATGGTGCATCCTCCCTATTGGTCTCTAGTAGTAGAGCCCAGCCCATGGTGCATCCTCCCTATTGGTCTTTAGTAGTAGAGCCCAGCCCAGCCCATGGTGCATCCTCCCTATTGGTCTCTAGTAGTAGAGAGCCCATCCCATGGTGCATCCTCCCTATTGGTCTCTAGTAGTAGAGCCCATCCCATGGTGCATCCTCCCTATTGGTCTCTAGTAGTAGAGCCCAGCCCATCCCATGGTGCATCCTCCCTATTGGTCTCTAGTAGTAGAGCCCAGCCCATCCCATGGTGCACCCTCCCTATTGGTCTCTAGTAGTAGAGCCCGGCCCATCCCATGGTGCATCCTCCCTATTGGTCTCTAGTAGTAGAGCCCAGCCCATCCCATCGTGCATCCTCCCTATTGGTCTCTAGTAGTAGAGCCCAGCCCATCCCATGGTGCATCCTCCCTATTGGTCTCTAGTAGTAGCCCAGCCCAGCCCATCACATGGTGCATCCTCCCTATTGGTCTCTAGTAGTAGAGCCCAGCCCATCCCATGGTGCATCCTCCCTATTGGTCTCTAGTAGTAGAGCCCAGCCCAGCCCATGGTGCATCCTCCCTATTGGTCTCTAGTAGTAGAGCCCATCCCATTAGAGCCCAGCCCATGGTGCATCCTCCCTATTGGTCTCTAGTAGTAGAGCCCAGCCCATCCCATGGTGCATCCTCCCTATTGGTCTCTAGTAGTAGAGCCCAGCCCATGGTGCATCCTCCCTATTGGTCTCTAGTAGTAGAGCCCATCCCATCCCATGGTGCATCCTCCCTATTGGTCTCTAGTAGTAGAGCCCAGCCCAGCCCATGGTGCATCCTCCCTATTGGTCTCTAGTAGTAGAGCCCAGCCCATGGTGCATCCTCCCTATTGGTCTCTAGTAGTAGAGCCCAGCCCAGCCCATGGTGCATCCTCCCTATTGGTCTCTAGTAGTAGAGCCCATCCCATCCCATGGTGCATCCTCCATATTGGTCTCTAGTAGTAGAGCCCAGCCCATCCCATGGTGCATCCTCCCTATTGGTCTCTAGTAGTAGAGCCCAGCCCATCCCATGGTGCATCCTCCCTATTGGTCTCTAGTAGTAGAGCCCAGCCCAGCCCATGGTGCATCCTCCCTATTGGTCTCTAGTAGTAGAGCCCATCCCAACCCATGGTGCATCCTCCCTATTGGTCTCTAGTAGTAGAGCCCAGCCCATCCCATGGTGCATCCTCCCTCCCTTGGTCTCTAGTAGTAGAGCCCAGCCCATGGTGCATCCTCCCTATTGGTCTCTAGTAGTACAGCCCATCCCATCCCATGGTGCATCCTCCCTATTGGTCTCTAGTAGTAGAGCCCAGCCCATGGTGCATCCTCCCTATTGGTCTCTAGTAGTAGAGCCCAGCCCATGGTGCATCCTCCCTATTGGTCTCTAGTAGTAGAGCCCAGCCCAGCCCATGGTGCATCCTCCCTATTGGTCTCTAGTAGTAGAGCCCAGCCCATCCCATGGTGCATCCTCCCTATTGGTCTCTAGTAGTAGAGCCCAGCCCATCCCATGGTGCATCCTCCCTATTGGTCTCTAGTAGTAGAGCCCAGCCCATCCCATGGTGCATCCTCCCTATTGGTCTCTAGTAGTAGAGCCCAGCCCATGGTGCATCCTCCCTATTGGTCTCTAGTAGTAGAGCCCAGCCCATCCCATGGTGCATCCTCCCTATTGGTCTCTAGTAGTAGAGCCCATCCCATGGTGCATCCTCCCTATTGGTCTCTAGTAGTAGAGCCCATCCCATGGTGCATCCTCCCTATTGGTCTCTAGTAGTAGAGCCCATCCCATCCCATGGTGCATCCTACCTATTGGTCTCTAGTAGTAGAGCCCAGCCCATCCCATGGTGCATCCTCCCTATTGGTCTCTAGTAGTAGAGCCCAGCCCATGGTGCATCCTCCCTATTGGTCTCTAGTAGTAGAGCCCAGCCCAGCCCATGGTGCATCCTCCCTATTGGTCTCTAGTAGTAGAGCCCAGCCCATCCCATGGTGCATCCTCCCTATTGGTCTCTAGTAGTAGAGCCCAGCCCAGCCCATGGTGCATCCTCCCTATTGGTCTCTAGTAGTAGAGCCCAGCCCATCCCATGGTGCATCCTCCCTATTGGTCTCTAGTAGTAGAGCCCAGCCCATGGTGCATCCTCCCTATTGGTCTCTAGTAGTAGAGCCCATTCCATCCCATGGTGCATCCTCCCTATTGGTCTCTAGTAGTAGAGCCCAGCCCATCCCATGGTGCATCCTCCCTATTGGTCTCTAGTAGTAGAGAGCCCAGCCCAGCCCATGGTGCATCCTCCCTATTGGTCTCTAGTAGTAGAGCCCAGCCCAGCCCATGGTGCATCCTCCCTATTGGTCTCTAGTAGTAGAGCCCAGCCCATCCCATGGTGCATCCTACCTATTGGTCTCTAGTAGTAGAGCCCATCCCATCCCATGGTGCATCCTCCCTATTGGTCTCTAGTAGTAGAGCCCAGCCCATGGTGCATCCTCCCTATTGGTCTCTAGTAGTAGAGCCCAGCCCATGGTGCATCCTCCCTATTGGTCTCTAGTAGTAGAGCCCAGCCCAGCCCATGGTGCATCCTCCCTATTGGTCTCTAGTAGTAGAGCCCATCCCATCCCATGGTGCATCCTCCCTATTGGTCTCTAGTAGTAGAGCCCAGCCCATCCCATGGTGCATCCTCCCTATTGGTCTCTAGTAGTAGAGCCCAAGCCCATCACATGGTGCATCCTCCCTATTGGTCTCTAGTAGTAGAGCCCATCCCATGGTGCATCCTCCCTATTGGTCTCTAGTAGTAGAGCCCATCCCATGGTGCATCCTCCCTATTGGTCTCTAGTAGTAGAGCCCAGCCCAGCCCATGGTGCATCCTCCCTATTGGTCTCTAGTAGTAGAGCCCATCCCATCCCATGGTGCATCCTACCTATTGGTCTCTAGTAGTAGAGCCCAGCCCATCCCATGGTGCATCCTCCCTATTGGTCTCTAGTAGTAGAGCCCAGCCCATGGTGCATCCTCCCTATTGGTCTCTAGTAGTAGAGCCCAGCCCAGCCCATGGTGCATCCTCCCTATTGGTCTCTAGTAGTAGAGCCCAGCCCATCCCATGGTGCATCCTCCCTATTGGTCTCTAGTAGTAGAGCCCAGCCCAGCCCATGGTGCATCCTCCCTATTGGTCTCTAGTAGTAGAGCCCAGCCCATCCCATGGTGCATCCTCCCTATTGGTCTCTAGTAGTAGAGCCCAGCCCATGGTGCATCCTCCCTATTGGTCTCTAGTAGTAGAGCCCATTCCATCCCATGGTGCATCCTCCCTATTGGTCTCTAGTAGTAGAGCCCAGCCCATCCCATGGTGCATCCTCCCTATTGGTCTCTAGTAGTAGAGCCCAGCCCAGCCCATGGTGCATCCTCCCTATTGGTCTCTAGTAGTAGAGCCCAGCCCAGCCCATGGTGCATCCTCCCTATTGGTCTCTAGTAGTAGAGCCCATCCCATCCCATGGTGCATCCTACCTATTGGTCTCTAGTAGTAGAGCCCAGCCCATCCCATGGTGCATCCTCCCTATTGGTCTCTAGTATTAGAGCCCAGCCCATGGTGCATCCTCCCTATTGGTCTCTAGTAGTAGAGCCCATCCCATCCCATGGTGCATCCTCCCTATTGGTCTCTAGTAGTAGAGCCCAGCCCATGGTGCATCCTCCCTATTGGTCTCTAGTAGTAGAGCCCAGCCCATGGTGCATCCTCCCTATTGGTCTCTAGTAGTAGAGCCCAGCCCAGCCCATGGTGCATCCTCCCTATTGGTCTCTAGTAGTAGAGCCCATCCCATCCCATGGTGCATCCTCCCTATTGGTCTCTAGTAGTAGAGCCCAGCCCATCCCATGGTGCATCCTCCCTATTGGTCTCTAGTAGTAGAGCCCAGCCCATCCCATGGTGCATCCTCCCTATTGGTCTCTAGTAGTAGAGCCCAGCCCATGGTGCATCCTCCCTATTGGTCTCTAGTAGTAGAGCCCAGCCCATCCCATGGTGCATCCTCCCTATTGGTCTCTAGTAGTAGAGCCCATCCCATGGTGCATCCTCCCTATTGGTCTCTAGTAGTAGAGCCCATCCCATGGTGCATCCTCCCTATTGGTCTCTAGTAGTAGAGCCCATCCCATCCCATGGTGCATCCTCCCTATTGGTCTCTAGTAGTAGAGCCCAGCCCATCCCATGGTGCATCCTCCCTATTGGTCTCTAGTAGTAGAGCCCAGCCCATGGTGCATCCTCCCTATTGGTCTCTAGTAGTAGAGCCCAGCCCAGCCCATGGTGCATCCTCCCTATTGGTCTCTAGTAGTAGAGCCCAGCCCATCCCATGGTGCATCCTCCCTATTGGTCTCTAGTAGTAGAGCCCAGCCCAGCCCATGGTGCATCCTCCCTATTGGTCTCTAGTAGTAGAGCCCAGCCCATCCCATGGTGCATCCTCCCTATTGGTCTCTAGTAGTAGAGCCCAGCCCATGGTGCATCCTCCCTATTGGTCTCTAGTAGTAGAGCCCATTCCATCCCATGGTGCATCCTCCCTATTGGTCTCTAGTAGTAGAGCCCAGCCCATCCCATGGTGCATCCTCCCTATTGGTCTCTAGTAGTAGAGCCCAGCCCAGCCCATGGTGCATCCTCCCTATTGGTCCTAGCCCAGCCCATGGGTCTCTATTGGTAGTAGAGCCCAGCCCAGCCCATGGTGCATCCTCCCTATTGGTCTCTAGTAGTAGAGCCCAGCCCATCCCATGGTGCATCCTCCCTATTGGTCTCTAGTAGTAGAGCCCAGCCCCCATCCCATGGTGCATCCTCCCTATTGGTCTCTAGTAGTAGAGCCCAGCCCATCCCATGGTGCATCCTCCCTATTGGTCTCTAGTAGTAGAGCCCAGCCCCCATGGTGCATCCTCCCTATTGGTCTCTAGTAGTAGAGCCCATCCCAGCCCATGGTGCATCCTCCCTATTGGTCTCTAGTAGTAGAGCCCAGCCCATCCCATGGTGCATCCTCCCTATTGGTCTCTAGTAGTAGAGCCCAGCCCATCCCATGGTGCATCCTCCCTATTGGTCTCTAGTAGTAGAGCCCAGCCCATCCCATGGTGCATCCTCCCTATTGGTCTCTAGTAGTAGAGCCCAGCCCATCCCATGGTGCATCCTCCCTATTGGTCTCTAGTAGTAGAGCCCAGCCCAGCCCATGGTGCATCCTCCCTATTGGTCTCTAGTAGTAGAGCCCAGCCCATGGTGCATCCTCCCTATTGGTCTCTAGTAGTAGAGCCCAGCCCATCCCATGGTGCATCCTCCCTATTGGTCTCTAGTAGTAGAGCCCAGCCCAGCCCATGGTGCATCCTCCCTATTGGTCTCTAGTAGTAGAGCCCATCCCATCCCATGGTGCATCCTCCCTATTGGTCTCTAGTAGTAGAGCCCAGCCCATCCCATGGTGCATCCTCCCTATTGGTCTCTAGTAGTAGAGCCCAGCCCATGGTGCATCCTCCCTATTGGTCTCTAGTAGTAGAGCCCATCCCATCCCATGGTGCATCCTCCCTATTGGTCTCTAGTAGTAGAGCCCAGCCCATGGTGCATCCTCCCTATTGGTCTCTAGTAGTAGAGCCCAGCCCATCCCATGGTGCATCCTCCCTATTGGGTAGCAGAGCCCAGCCCATGGTGCTCCCCTATTGGTCTCTAGTAGTAGAGCCCAGCCCATCCCATGGTGCATCCTCCCTATTGGTCTCTAGTAGTAGAGCCCATCCCATCCCATGGTGCATCCTCCCTATTGGTCTCTAGTAGTAGAGCTCAGCCCATCCCATGGTGCATCCTCCCTATTGGTCTCTAGTAGTAGAGCCCAGCCCATCCCATGGTGCATCCTCCCTATTGGTCTCTAGTAGTAGAGCCCAGCCCATGGTGCATCCTCCCTATTGGTCTCTAGTAGTAGAGCCCAGCCCATCCCATGGTGCATCCTCCCTATTGGTCTCTAGTAGTAGAGCCCATCCCATGGTGCATCCTCCCTATTGGTCTCTAGTAGTAGAGCCCATCCCATGGTGCATCCTCCCTATTGGTCTCTAGTAGTAGAGCCCATCCCATCCCATGGTGCATCCTACCTATTGGTCTCTAGTAGTAGAGCCCAGCCCATCCCATGGTGCATCCTCCCTATTGGTCTCTAGTAGTAGAGCCCAGCCCATGGTGCATCCTCCCTATTGGTCTCTAGTATTAGAGCCCAGCCCAGCCCATGGTGCATCCTCCCTATTGGTCTCTAGTAGTAGAGCCCAGCCCATCCCATGGTGCATCCTCCCTATTGGTCTCTAGTAGTAGAGCCCAGCCCAGCCCATGGTGCATCCTCCCTATTGGTCTCTAGTAGTAGAGCCCAGCCCATCCCATGGTGCATCCTCCCTATTGGTCTCTAGTAGTAGAGCCCAGCCCATGGTGCATCCTCCCTATTGGTCTCTAGTAGTAGAGCCCATTCCATCCCATGGTGCATCCTCCCTATTGGTCTCTAGTAGTAGAGCCCAGCCCAGCCCATGGTGCATCCTCCCTATTGGTCTCTAGTAGTAGAGCCCATCCCATCCCATGGTGCATCCTACCTATTGGTCTCTAGTAGTAGAGCCCAGCCCATCCCATGGTGCATCCTCCGTATTGGTCTCTAGTATTAGAGCCCAGCCCATGGTGCATCCTCCCTATTGGTCTCTAGTAGTAGAGCCCATCCCATCCCATGGTGCGTCCTCCCTATTGGTCTCTAGTAGTAGAGCCCAGCCCATGGTGCATCCTCCCTATTGGTCTCTAGTAGTAGAGCCCAGCCCATGGTGCATCCTCCCTATTGGTCTCTAGTAGTAGAGCCCAGCCCAGCCCATGGTGCATCCTACCTATTGGTCTCTAGTAGTAGAGCCCATCCCATCCCATGGTGCATCCTTCCTATTGGTCTCTAGTAGTAGAGCCCAGCCCATCCCATGGTGCATCCTCCCTATTGGTCTCTAGTAGTAGAGCCCAAACCATCACATGGTGCATCCTCCCTATTGGTCTCTAGTAGTAGAGCCCATCCCATGGTGCATCCTCCCTATTGGTCTCTAGTAGTAGAGCCCATCCCATGGTGCATCCTCCCTATTGGTCTCTAGTAGTAGAGCCCAGCCCAGCCCTTGGTGCATCCTCCCTATTGGTCTCTAGTAGTAGAGCCCATCCCATCCCATGGTGCATCCTACCTATTGGTCTCTAGTAGTAGAGCCCAGCCCATCCCATGGTGCATCCTCCCTATTGGTCTCTAGTAGTAGAGCCCAGCCCATGGTGCATCCTCCCTATTGGTCTCTAGTATTAGAGCCCAGCCCAGCCCATGGTGCATCCTCCCTATTGGTCTCTAGTAGTAGAGCCCAGCCCATCCCATGGTGCATCCTCCCTATTGGTCTCTAGTAGTAGAGCCCAGCCCAGCCCATGGTGCATCCTCCCTATTGGTCTCTAGTAGTAGAGCCCAGCCCATCCCATGGTGCATCCTCCCTATTGGTCTCTAGTAGTAGAGCCCAGCCCATGGTGCATCCTCCCTATTGGTCTCTAGTAGTAGAGCCCATTCCATCCCATGGTGCATCCTCCCTATTGGTCTCTAGTAGTAGAGCCCAGCCCATCCCATGGTGCATCCTCCCTATTGGTCTCTAGTAGTAGAGCCCAGCCCAGCCCATGGTGCATCCTCCCTATTGGTCTCTAGTAGTAGAGCCCAGCCCAGCCCATGGTGCATCCTCCCTATTGGTCTCTAGTAGTAGAGCCCATCCCATCCCATGGTGCATCCTACCTATTGGTCTCTAGTAGTAGAGCCCAGCCCATCCCATGGTGCATCCTCCGTATTGGTCTCTAGTATTAGAGCCCAGCCCATGGTGCATCCTCCCTATTGGTCTCTAGTAGTAGAGCCCATCCCATCCCATGGTGCATCCTCCCTATTGGTCTCTAGTAGTAGAGCCCAGCCCATGGTGCATCCTCCCTATTGGTCTCTAGTAGTAGAGCCCAGCCCATGGTGCATCCTCCCTATTGGTCTCTAGTAGTAGAGCCCAGCCCAGCCCATGGTGCATCCTCCCTATTGGTCTCTAGTAGTAGAGCCCATCCCATCCCATGGTGCATCCTTCCTATTGGTCTCTAGTAGTAGAGCCCAGCCCATCCCATGGTGCATCCTCCCTATTGGTCTCTAGTAGTAGAGCCCAGCCCATCACATGGTGCATCCTCCCTATTGGTCTCTAGTAGTAGAGCCCAGCCCATGGTGCATCCTCCCTATTGGTCTCTAGTAGTAGAGCCCAGCCCATGGTGCATCCTCCCTATTGGTCTCTAGTAGTAGAGCCCAGCCCAGCCCATGGTGCATCCTCCCTATTGGTCTCTAGTAGTAGAGCCCAGCCCAGCCCATGGTGCATCCTCCCTATTGGTCTCTAGTAGTAGAGCCCAGCCCATCCCATGGTGCATCCTCCCTATTGGTCTCTAGTAGTAGAGCCCAGCCCATGGTGCATCCTCCCTATTGGTCTCTAGTAGTAGAGCCCAGCCCATCCCATGGTGCATCCTCCCTATTGGTCTCTAGTAGTAGAGTCCAGCCCAGCCCATGGTGCATCCTCCCTATTGGTCTCTAGTAGTAGAGTCCAGCCCATCACATGGTGCATCCTCCCTATTGGTCTCTAGTAGTAGAGCCCAGCCCATGGTGCATCCTCCCTATTGGTCTCTAGTAGTAGAGCCCAGCCCATGGTGCATCCTCCCTATTGGTCTCTAGTAGTAGAGCCCAGCCCATCCCATGGTGCATCCTCCCTATTGGTCTCTAGTAGTAGAGCCCAGCCCGTCCCATGGTGCATCCTCCCTATTGGTCTCTAGTAGTAGAGCCCAGCCCATCCCATGGTGCATCCTCCCTATTGGTCTCTAGTAGTAGAGCCCAGCCCATCACATGGTGCATCCTCCCTATTGGTGTGTCGCCCTCTTGTGGACAAACTGACACCAAACCAAAATAGGTGTGTGAGAGAAGCTGTTATTATCTAGAGATGAAGTCGATACAACATCTCTGATATGATCTTGTTCTTTATGTTTCCAGTGGTATCACAGGTTGTATTTGTAATGAAACAATATTCTGACTCCTTTAGTGGCTTTGTGGGATTTATTTAACATATGTAGAATACTTAAAATACATGTTATTCATTGTAGGAATAGGGTTGCGAAATTCCGGGAACTTTCTATAAATTCCCTGGTTCCCCAGGGGATTCTGGATTTCCTGCGTTTTGCCTCCTGATTATTTTAAAACCGGGGAATCTATTAAAATATCCAGCAATTTTGCAACCCTATGTAGGACACTTATCTTTGTCTCTAGGGCCCCCTGGTGGTTCAGCAGGAAATTGCACTAATGTGTGATGACGTGGAGGCGGAAGAAGTGGAACCATGAGAGAGAGAGAGAGAGAGAGAGACACGAGAGAGAGAGAGAGAGACGAGAGAGAGACGAGAGACGAGAGAGAGAGAGAGAGTCAACCTAAAACATGTAATACATGTTATATGGAAATGAATACAGTAGAGTAAACTCACAATGCGATTAGTAGACGTTTTCATATTATCATCAGACAGGTCAAATGTTGGTCCCATGTTTCATGAGCTGAAACAAAAGATCCCAAAATGTTCCATATGCACAAAAAGCTTATTTCTCTCAAATTTGTTTACATCCCTGTTAGTAAGCATTTCTCCTTTGCCAAGATAATCCATCCACCTGACAGGTGTGGCATAACAAGAAGCTAATTTAAAAAATGATCATTACACAGGTGAGCCTTGTGCTGGGGACAATAAAAGGCCACTCTAAAACATTTCATTTTTAATGTGCAGTTGTCACACAACCCAATGCCACAGATGTCTCAAGTTTTGAGGGAGCTTGTAATTGGCATTGCGCTACAAGTGGTGCTATAGTTTACATTAATTTCGAAACGCCCAGCACATCCTTCTTCGATGTGGTTTAACGAGGGGCAGCAAGTAGCCTAGTGGTTAGGGCGTTGGACTGGTAACCAAAAGGTTGCAATATCGAATCCCCGAGCTGACAAGGTAAAGAACTGTTGTTCTGCCCCTGAACAGGCAGTTAACTCACTGTTCCTTAGCCGTCATTGAAAATAAGAATTTGTTCTTAACTGACTTGCCTGGTAAAACAAAGAAAATGGCAGTTGGCATCCAATCAATGTTGTGTCACAGGTGTAGTGATGGGTTGTTTGCAAATAAGTCGGCTCGCATATCAGAAGAGGTGAATCTATTTATTAAAAATTAAGATATGAATAATCAAAAGATTTAAATGAATAGAATTAACTAATTCAAAGAACAAAAAAATAACATATAGGCCTAAATGCTCAAGCGCACACATTCATTCTGACTGTCTGCTCAGACTAACAGCCTCACCTGTTGTTCCTGTCAATGAGACTTGCCGTGTCAACCAATAGAATTGAGTTCAGATGCATCCTGTTTCCATTGATCATCCTTGAGATGTTTCTAAAAAGGGCTAATTCTAATTTCAACTCTACAGAACAGAAAACGTGAGAGCCCTGCTCCACACGTGAAATGGTATGAACTCTGAACTATTGATCACTCAAGAAGAAGTGAGTCCTAGATTACAGCCTAACAGACTGCAGCTGCAGAAGTAGCAAATCTAGTAAGAATATTGACTGATGCAGAAGACCACAAGTGAGATGAACATCCACAACGAGCCAACAGAATCTACAAGGGACAATGGTGACCTCGACTGGGCAAACCAGAGCCTCACATCACCAGCTCAATGGTAAATACTGATTACATTCCTTTATCCGAACGAGCGATTGTTAAAGTGCATATGTATTCAAATTTATGCAAGAAAAGCTTCCTATGTCCGATAGAGACCCATTTCCTTTATCTTCCTCCCCCCCTTTTCTCTCTGAATCTATCATGTTATAACCATACTGTTTTTGTTTAGTCCACTAGGGATGGTATTTACTGTATTATTATGTATTGTATATTCTGTAATTGTTTAATTAGTTAGTAAACAAATAATTGAGCCAATTTGTGTATGGATGGTTCATTGTAAAGGTAGGGTTTGTGCAGATAACCAAGAATTTTATGACATTCAGATGAGACTGATAGAAGGTAAAGAATAATTAACGACTGATTGACTGCTATTGATATAAAAGATCTTCAGATCTTTAAGAGTGGATTCGGGAGATGGCCACTCTATATAAACTAATGCTTCCGTGGTGCCTCAGGATTCCTAATAAGTTAGTTATTGCCTGATTCATTTAATCAAATAATTAAATGTTAGGTAATTGATTTGATAATATAGCATGTCATCACATTAAGGATAATAGATACACAACACCATCTAGCTAACATAGCATTCCTTTGTTTGATCAGGGTGTTTGAGTAGGCTAAACAAGCTAGCTGCATATGCTAGCTAAGCAACTGAAACAAATCATCTCTCTATATCTATAGCTTCTCCTTCATTTTTGAAGAAATTAATTGGCTCAAAACTGTTCACTGATTGTCTTTCTCTCTTTGAGACAACTACTCACCACATGTTATGCACTGCAGTGCTAGCTAGCTGTAGCTTATACTTACAGTGCTAGATTAGTTCTCTGATCCTTTGATTGGGTGGACCACATGTCAGTTCATACTGCAAGAGCTCTGACAATTTTGGAGGATGTTCTCCGGAAGAGTTGAGTGTAATTGTGTCATTTTAACTCTGTGTAGAGAAAAACACACCCATCATTATCATATTTCCCAGCATGCTTTATTGCAGGTAGATTCTTTTGAATAATTTGTTTTAATATCTGTGTTTTTGGATGTACATTGATTAGTTGATTAATTTGAATTAATATGTTAGTAGTTGCACTTATTGTTACTGAGATAGTTGTTCCAGTTTAAATGATTTAGGTAGTCCCACTTATCAACTTTCCCCTACCCTGGCAGTCATTCTGAAAGCAGGCTGTGTGTCACGTTCTGACCTTTATTTCCTGTGTTTTGTATTTAGTTAGTATGGTCAGGGCGTGAGTTGGGTGGGCAGTCTATGTTTGATTTTCTATGATTTGGGGTTTTCTATGTTTCGGCCTAGTATGGTTCTCAATCAGAGGCAGGTGTCATTAGTTGTCTCTGATTGAGAATCATACTTAGGTAGCCTGGGTGTCACTGTGTGTTTGTGGGTGATTGTTCCTGTCTTTGTGTTTTGCACCAGATAGGGCTGTTTAGGGTTTCACACGTTTCTTGTTTTGTTGTATCAGTTGTTCATGAGTAAGTTTACATATTAAAAGAACCATGGACACTTACCACGCCGCATATTGGTCCTCTGATCCTTTTCGCCTCTCCTCTTTGGAAGAAGAGGAGGAAATCCCTTACACTGTGGGTGATTAAAAGTTCAAATTGTTGGTTATTCTCCCTCTGTCTGGATCAGATAGGAATCACAGATCACTTTGCAAGCCAGCATATTGTGACTTGCAGGCCTTATGTGGCTTGTAAACCTGGAGTTTCCTAACACCAAAGTGTTAGGTTATTAGTAGGCCCTCAAAGAAAGGCCTTATAATATACATAATGTATTTTCACAATGAGTTTAATTTGAAAGGCTAATATGGCTGGTGAAAAAGTGTTGAGGGTTCTAGGTAGAACCATTTACAGGGGATTATATGAAGAACCCTACATAGTGTTCTTGGTAGAACCCTCTGCAAACTGAAGAACAGTATATGGTTCTACTTAGCACAAGAGTGCAGTGTCTACATAGTTCTAATATCAGACTATATAATCTACACTTGTCTGTTCTTCTGAAATGTATGTCAGACAGTTTGTCTCTCTCTGCTTCTGAGGCCCTTCAGTCTGCACACACACACACACACACACACAGTACATTGCCGTGTCTGCTGAGAATACTGTCATCTAAATAGCTTGTTGACAGTGATATTGGACCCCTCAGAAACTGACATTAGTCTTACCGTGCTGAATCTGTTGAAACAGGTGACACTCTCCTGTTCACACATCAGGTACTTATAATCCTCATCCAGGGTCAACCTGGACACAGGAAACTGTTCTGTTCCCCTACACCACCCCCACCACTACATGCTGTTGTCACCACTGTTCTGTTACCCAGTCTAAAACCCCAGAGAGCAATGCAGAGGCAGAAGCAAGAGGCTAGGGAATACTCTAGAACGTAGGAACCTAAGAAGAAACCTAGAGAGGAACCAGGCTCCCAGGGTTGACCCTGGCTGTTCTGGGTAGATAATAGTCTATGTCCACTTACATTCCAGAAGAGATGCTGAGGAGTTCGCTGGACGACTCTTCACACAATACCCCATAATAGCAAAGCTGGCTTCATTTCCTTTTCAGAGGCATCTACATCCCTGGAGCTCTGTCAGAGTGACCATCGGGTTCTTGCTCAGCTCCCTGACCAAGGCTCTTTTCCCCCAGTTAGCTCAGTTTGACTGGGAAGCCAGCTCTAGCCCTGATAGTTCCAAACTTCTTCCATTTTAGAATGATGGAGGCCACTGTCTTCTTGGGGAACTTCAAAAAATGTCTGCAGCATTGGTACCCTTCCCCAGATCTGTGCCTCGCCACAATCCTGTCTCTGAGCTTAAATCCACTTTAAATAAAGTATAAAGATTAGATCCCTCTCTCCCCATCTTCATCTATTGCTACTGGTCAATCCTTCCTCCGACCAACAATAGGTTACATACAGTATGCTGCATAAACAGCCACTAGACCAACTATTGTTGTCAGGTGATGCATTGGCTACATATACTGCATAAACAGCTGGGTTGGCTGGAATAGTGGATAAAATGGTAGCTGGGTTGGCTGGAATAGTGGATGAAATGGTAGCTGGGTTGGCTGGAATAGTGGATAAAATGGTAGCTGGGTTGGCTGGAATAGTGGATAGAATGGTAGCTGGGTTGGCTGGAATAGTGGATAAAATGGTAGCTGGGTTGGCTGGAATAGTGGATAAAATGGTAGCTGGGTTGGCTGGAATAGTGGATAAAATGGTAGCTGGGTTGGCTGGAATAGTGGATAAAATGGTAGCTGGGTTGGCTGGAATAGTGGATAAAATGGTAGCTGGGTTGGCTGGAATAGTGGATAAAATGGTAGCTGGGTTGGCTGGAGTGGATAAAATGGTAGCTGGGTTGGCTGGATAAAATGGTAGCTGGGTTGGCTGGAATAGTGGATAAAATGGTAGCTGGGTTGGCTGGAATAGTGGATAAAATGGTAGTGGATAAAATGGTAGCTGGGTTGGCTGGAATAGTGGATAAAATGGTAGCTGGGTTGGCTGGAATAGTGGATAAAATGGTAGCTGGGTTGGCTGGAATAGTGGATAAAATGGTAGCTGGGTTGGCTGGAATAGTGGATAAAATGGTAGCTGGGTTGGCTGGAATAGTGGATAAAATGGTAGCTGGGTTGGCTGGAATAGTGGAAAAATGGTAGCTGGGTTGGCTGGAATAGTGGATAAAATGGTAGCTGGGTTGGCTGGAATAGTGGATAAAAATGGTAGCTGGGTTGGCTGGAATAGTGGATAAAATGGTAGCTGGGTTGGCTGGAATAGTGGATAAAATGGTAGCTGGGTTGGCTGGAATAGTGGAAAAATGGTAGCTGGGTTGGCTGGAATAGTGGATAAAATGGTAGCTGGGTTGGCTGGAATAGTGGATAAAATGGTAGCTGGGTTGGCTGGAATAGTGGATAAAATGGTAGCTGGGTTGGCTGGAATAGTGGATAAAATGGTAGCTGGGTTGGCTGGAATAGTGGATAAAATGGTAGCTGGGTTGGCTGGAATAGTGGATAAAATGGTAGCTGGGTTGGCTGGAATAGTGGATAAAATGGTAGCTGGGTTGGCTGGAATAGTGGATAAAATGGTAGCTGGGTTGGCTGGAATAGTGGATAAAATGGTAGCTGGGTTGGCTGGAATAGTGGATAAAATGGTAGCTGGGTTGGCTGGAATAGTGGATAAAATGGTAGCTGGGTTGGCTGGAATAGTGGATAAAATGCTGGAATAGTGGATGAAATGGGTTGGCTGGAATAGTGGATAAAATGGTAGCTGGATGGAATAATAATGGTAGCTGGGTTGGCTGGAATAGTGGATAAAATGGTAGCTGGGTTGGCTGGAATAGTGGATAAAATGGTAGCTGGGTTGGCTGGAATAGTGGATAAAATGGTAGCTGGGTTGGCTGGAATAGTGGATAAAATGGTAGCTGGGTTGGCTGGAATAGTGGATAAAATGGTAGCTGGGTTGGCTGGAATAGTGGATAAAATGGTAGCTGGTTGGCTGGAATAGTGGATAAAATGGTAGCTGGGTTGGCTGGAATAGTGGATAAAATAGCTGGGTTGGCTGGAAATGGTAGCTGGGTTGGCTGGAATAGTGGATAAAATGGTAGCTGGGTTGGCTGGAATAGTGGATAAAATGGTAGCTGGAATAGTGGATAAAATGGTAGCTGGGTTGGCTGGAATAGTGGATAAAATGGTAGCTGGGTTGGCTGGAATAGTGGATAAAATGGTAGCTGGGTTGGCTGGAATAGTGGATAAAATGGTAGCTGGGTTGGCTGGAATAGTGGATAAAAAATGGGAATTGGCTGGAATAGTGGATAAAATGGTAGCTGGGTTGGCTGGAATAGTGGATAAAATGGTAGCTGGGTTGGCTGGAATAGTGGATAAAATGGTAGCTGGGTTGGCTGGAATAGTGGATAAAATGGTAGCTGGGTTGGCTGGAATAGTGGATAAAATGGTAGCTGGGTTGGCTGGAATAGTGGATAAAATGGTAGCTGGGTTGGCTGGAATAGTGGATAAAATGGTAGCTGGGTTGGCTGGAATAGTGGATAAAATGGTAGCTGGGTTGGCTGGAATAGTGGATAAAATGGTAGCTGGGTTGGCTGGAATAGTGGATAAAATGGTAGCTGGGTTGGCTGGAATAGTGGATAAAATGGTAGCTGGGTTGGCTGGAATAGTGGATAAAATGGTAGCTGGGTTGGCTGGAATAGTGGATAAAATGGTAGCTGGGTTGGCTGGAATAGTGGATAAAATGGTAGCTGGGTTGGCTGGAATAGTGGATAAAATGGTGGATAAAATGGTAGCAGCTGGGTTGGCTGGAATAGTGGATAAAATGGTAGCTGGGTTGGCTGGAATAGTGGATAAAATGGTAGCTGGATAAAATGGTAGCTGGGTTGGCTGGAATAGTGGATAAAATGGTAGCTGGAATAGTGGATAAAATGTAGCTGGAATAGTGGATAAAATGGTAGCTGGGTTGGCTGGAATAGTGGATAAAATGGTAGCTGGGTTGGCTGGGATAAAATAGCTGGGTTGGCTGGAATAGTGGATAAAATGGTAGCTGGGTTGGCTGGAATAGTGGATAAAATGGTAGCTGGGTTGGCTGGAATAGTGGATAAAATGGTAGCTGGGTTGGCTGGAATAGTGGATAAAATGGTAGCTGGGTTGGCTGGAATAGTGGAAATAATGGTAGCTGGGTTGGCTAAAATGATAAAATAGCTGGGTTGGCTGGAATAGTGGATAAAATGGTAGCTGGGTTGGCTGGAATAGTGGATAAAATGGTAGCTGGGTTGGCTGGAATAGTGGATAAAATGGTAGCTGGGTTGGCTGGAATAGTGGATAAAATGGTAGCTGGGTTGGCTGGAATAGTGGATAAAATGGTAGCTGGGTTGGCTGGAATAGTGGATAAAATGGTAGCTGGGTTGGCTGGAATAGTGGATAAAATGGTAGCTGGGTTGGCTGGAATAGTGGATAGAATGGTAGCTGGGTTGGCTGGAATAGTGGATAAAATGGTAGCTGGGTTGGCTGGAATAGTGGATAAAATGGTAGCTGGGTTGGCTGGAATAGTGGATAAAATGGTAGCTGGGTTGGCTGGAATAGTGGATAAAATGGTAGCTGGGTTGGCTGGAATAGTGGATAAAATGGTAGCTGGGTTGGCTGGAATAGTGGATAAAATGGTAGCTGGGTTGGCTGGAATAGTGGATAAAATGGTAGCTGGGTTGGCTGGAATAGTGGATAAAATGGTAGCTGGGTTGGCTGGAATAGTGGATAAAATGGTAGCTGGGTTGGCTGGAATAGTGGATAAAATGGTAGCTGGGTTGGCTGGAATAGTGGATAAAATGGTAGCTGGGTTGGCTGGAATAGTGGATAAAATGGTAGCTGGGTTGGCTGGAATAGTGGATAAAATGGTAGCTGGGTTGGCTGGAATAGTGGATAAAATGGTAGCTGTGGATAAAATGGTAGCTGGGTTGGCTGGAATAGTGGATAAAATGGTAGCTGGGTTGGCTGGAATAGTGGATAAAATGGTAGCTGGGTTGGCTGGAATAGTGGATAAAATGGTAGCTGGGTTGGCTGGAATAGTGGATAAAATGGTAGCTGGGTTGGCTGGAATAGTGGATAAAATGGTAGCTGGGTTGGCTGGAATAGTGGATAAAATGGTAGCTGGGTTGGCTGGAATAGTGGATAAAATGGTAGCTGGGTTGGCTGGAATAGTGGATAAAATGGTAGCTGGGTTGGCTGGAATAGTGGATAAAATGGTAGCTGGGTTGGCTGGAATAGTGGATAAAATGGTAGCTGGGTTGGCTGGAATAGTGGATAAAATGGTAGCTGGGTTGGCTGGAATAGTGGATAAAATGGTAGCTGGGTTGGCTGGAATAGTGGATAAAATGGTAGCTGGGTTGGCTGGAATAGTGGATAAAATGGTAGCTGGGTTGGCTGGAATAGTGATAAAATAAAAGTGGATAAAATGGTAGCTGGGTTGGCTGGAATAGTGGATAAAATGGTAGCTGGGTTGGCTGGAATAGTGGATAAAATGGTAGCTGGGTTGGCTGGAATAGTGGATAAAATGGTAGCTGGGTTGGCTGGAATAGTGGATAAAATGGTAGCTGGGTTGGCTGGAATAGTGGATAAAATGGTAGCTGGGTTGGCTGGAATAGTGGATAAAATGGTAGCTGGGTTGGCTGGAATAGTGGATAAAAATGGTAGCTGGGTTGGCTGGAATAGTGGATAAAATGGTAGCTGGGTTGGCTGGAATAGTGGATAAAATGGTAGCTGGGTTGGCTGGAATAGTGGATAAAATGGTAGCTGGGTTGGCTGGAATAGTGGATAAAATGGTAGCTGGGTTGGCTGGAATAGTGGATAAAATGGTAGCTGGGTTGGCTGGAATAGTGGATAAAATGGTAGCTGGGTTGGCTGGAATAGTGGATAAAATGGTAGCTGGGTTGGCTGGAATAGTGGATAAAATGGTAGCTGGGTTGGCTGGAATAGTGGATAAAATGGTAGCTGGGTTGGCTGGAATAGTGGATAAAAAAGCTGGTAGCTGTGGTTGCTGGGTTGGCTGGAATAGTGGATAAAATGGTAGCTGGGTTGGCTGGAATAGTGGATAAAATGGTAGCTGGGTTGGCTGGAATAGTGGATAAAATGGTAGCTGGGTTGGCTGGAATAGTGGATAAAATGGTAGCTGGGTTGGCTGGAATAGTGGATAAAATGGTAGCTGGGTTGGCTGGAGTGGATAAAATGGTAGCTGGGTTGGCTGGAATATAAAATGGTAGCTGGGTTGGCTGGAATAGTGGATAAAATGGTAGCTGGGTTGGCTGGAATAGTGGATAAAATGGTAGCTGGGTTGGCTGGAATAGTGGATAAAATGGTAGCTGGGTTGGCTGGAATAGTGGATAAAATGGTAGCTGGGTTGGCTGGAATAGTGGATAAAATGGTAGCTGGGTTGGCTGGAATAGTGGATAAAATGGTAGCTGGGTTGGCTGGAATAGTGGATAAAATGGTAGCTGGGTTGGCTGGAATAGTGGATAAAATGGAGCTGGGTTGGCTGGAATAGTGGATAAAATGGTAGCTGGGTTGGCTGGAATAGTGGATAAAATGGTAGCTGGGTTGGCTGGAATAGTGGATAAAATGGTAGCTGGGGTTGGCTGGAATAGTGGATAAAATGGTAGCTGGGTTGGCTGGAATAGTGGATAAAATGGTAGCTGGGTTGGCTGGAATAGTGGATAAAATGGTAGCTGGGTTGGCTGGAATAGTGGATAAAATGGTAGCTGGGTTGGCTGGAATAGTGGATAAAATGGTAGCTGGGTTGGCTGGAATAGTGGATAAAATGGTAGCTGGGTTGGCTGGAATAGTGGATAAAATGGTAGCTGGGTTGGCTGGAATAGTGGATAAAATGTAGCCTGGTTGGCTGGATAAAATGGTAGCTGGGTTGGCTGGAATAGTGGATAAAATGGTAGCTGGGTTGGCTGGAATAGTGGATAAAATGGTAGCTGGGTTGGCTGGAATAGTGGATAAAATGGTAGCTGGGTTGGCTGGAATAGTGGATAAAATGGTAGCTGGGTTGGCTGGAATAGTGGATAAAATGGTAGCTGGGTTGGCTGGAATAGTGGATAAAATGGTAGCTGGGTTGGCTGGAATAGTGGATAAAATGGTAGCTGGGTTGGCTGGAATAGTGGATAAAATGGTAGCTGGGTTGGCTGGAAAGTGGATAAAATGGTAGCTGGGTTGGCTGGAATAGTGGATAAAATGGTAGCTGGGTTGGCTGGAATAGTGGATAAAATGGTAGCTGGGTTGGCTGGAATAGTGGATAAAATGGTAGCTGGGTTGGCTGGAATAGTGGATAAAATGGTAGCTGGGTTGGCTGGAATAGTGGATAAAATGGTAGCTGGGTTGGCTGGAATAGTGGATAAAATGGTAGCTGGGTTGGCTGGAATAGTGGATAAAATGGTAGCTGGGTTGGCTGGAATAGTGGATAAAATGGTAGCTGGGTTGGCTGGAATAGTGGATAAAATGGTAGCTGGGTTGGCTGGAATAGTGGATAAAATGGTAGCTGGGTTGGCTGGAATAGTGGATAAAATGGTAGCTGGGTTGGCTGGAATAGTGGATAAAATGGTAGCTGGGTTGGCTGGAATAGTGGATAAAATGGTAGCTGGGTTGGCTGGAATAGTGGATAAAATGGTAGCTGGGTTGGCTGGAATAGTGGATAAAATGGTAGCTGGGTTGGCTGGAATAGTGGATAAAATGGTAGCTGGGTTGGCTGGAATAGTGGATAAAATGGTAGCTGGGTTGGCTGGAATAGTGGATAAAATGGTAGCTGGGTTGGCTGGAATAGTGGATAAAATGGTAGCTGGGTTGGCTGGAATAGTGGATAAAATGGTAGCTGGGTTGGCTGGAATAGTGGATAAAATGGTAGCTGGGTTGGCTGGAATAGTGGATAAAATGGTAGCTGGGTTGGCTGGAATAGTGGATAAAATGGTAGCTGGGTTGGCTGGAATAGTGGATAAAATGGTAGCTGGGTTGGCTGGAATAGTGGATAAAATGGTAGCTGGGTTGGCTGGAATAGTGGATAAAATGGTAGCTGGGTTGGCTGGAATAGTGGATAAAATGGTAGCTGGGTTGGCTGGAATAGTGGATAAAATGGTAGCTGGGTTGGCTGGAATAGTGGATAAAATGGTAGCTGGGTTGGCTGGAATAGTGGATAAAATGGTAGCTGGGTTGGCTGGAATAGTGGATAAAATGGTAGTGGATAAAATGGTAGCTGGGTTGGCTGGAATAGTGGATAAAATGGTAGCTGGGTTGGCTGGAATAGTGGATAAAATGGTAGCTGGTTGGCTGGAATAGTGGATAAAATGGTAGCTGGGTTGGCTGGAATAGTGGATAAAATGGTAGCTGGGTTGGCTGGAATAGTGGATAAAATGGTAGCTGGGTTGGCTGGAATAGTGGATAAAATGGTAGCTGGGTTGGCTGGAATAGTGGATAAAATGGTAGCTGGGTTGGCTGGAATAGTGGATAAAATGGTAGCTGGGTTGGCTGGAATAGTGGATAAAATGGTAGCTGGGTTGGCTGGAATAGTGGATGGAAAATGGGTAGCTGGGTTGGCTGGAATAGTGGATAAAATGGTAGCTGGGTTGGCTGGAATAGTGGATAAAATGGTAGCTGGGTTGGCTGGAATAGTGGATAAAATGGTAGCTGGGTTGGCTGGAATAGTGGATAAAATGGTAGCTGGGTTGGCTGGAATAGTGGATAAAATGGTAGCTGGGTTGGCTGGAATAGTGGATAAAATGGTAGCTGGGTTGGCTGGAATAGTGGATAAAATGGTAGCTGGGTTGGCTGGAATAGTGGATAAAATGGTAGCTGGGTTGGCTGGAATAGTGGATAAAATGGTAGCTGGGTTGGCTGGAATAGTGGATAAAATGGTAGCTGGGTTGGCTGGAATAGTGGATAAAATGGTAGCTGGGTTGGCTGGAATAGTGGATAAAATGGTAGCTGGGTTGGCTGGAATAGTGGATAAAATGGTAGCTGGGTTGGCTGGAATAGTGGATAAAATGGTAGCTGGGTTGGCTGGAATAGTGGATAAAATGGTAGCTGGGTTGGCTGGAATAGTGGATAAAATGGTAGCTGGGTTGGCTGGAATAGTGGATAAAATAGCTGGGTTGGCTGGAATAGTGGATAAAATGGTAGCTGGGTTGGCTGGAATAGTGGATAAAATGGTAGCTGGGTTGGCTGGAATAGTGGATAAAATGGTAGCTGGGTTGGCTGGAATAGTGGATAAAATGGTAGCTGGAATAGTGGATAAAATGGTAGCTGGGTTGGCTGGAATAGTGGATAAAATGGTAGCTGGGTTGGCTGGAATAGTGGATAAAATGGTAGCTGGGTTGGCTGGAATAGTGGATAAAATGGTAGCTGGGTTGGCTGGAATAGTGGATAAAATGGTAGCTGGGTTGGCTGGAATAGTGGATAAAATGGTAGCTGGGTTGGCTGGAATAGTGGATAAAATGGTAGCTGGGTTGGCTGGAATAGTGGATAAAATGGTAGCTGGGTTGGCTGGAATAGTGGATAAAATGGTAGCTGGGTTGGCTGGAATAGTGGATAAAATGGTAGCTGGGTTGGCTGGAATAGTGGATAAAATGGTAGCTGGGTTGGCTGGAATAGTGGATAAAATGGTAGCTGGGTTGGCTGGAATAGTGGATAAAATGGTAGCTGGGTTGGCTGGAATAGTGGATAAAATGGTAGCTGGGTTGGCTGGAATAGTGGATAAAATGGTAGCTGGGTTGGCTGGAATAGTGGATAAAATGGTAGCTGGGTTGGCTGGAAAAGTGGGTAGCTGGGTTGGCTGGAATAGTGGATAAAATGGTAGCTGGGTTGGCTGGAATAGTGGATAAAATGGTAGCTGGGTTGGCTGGAATAGTGGAATAGTTGGATGGAAAATGGAGCTGGGTTGGCTGGAATAGTGGATAAAAGCTGGGTTGGCTGGAATAGTGGATAAAATGGTAGCTGGGTTGGCTGGAATAGTGGATAAAATGGTAGCTGGGTTGGCTGGAATAGTGGATAAAATGGTAGCTGGGTTGGCTGGAATAGTGGATAAAATGGTAGCTGGGTTGGCTGGAATAGTGGATAAAATGGTAGCTGGGTTGGCTGGAATAGTGGATAAAATGGTAGCTGGGTTGGCTGGAATAGTGGATAAAATGGTAGCTGGGTTGGCTGGAATAGTGGATAAAATGGTAGCTGGGTTGGCTGGAATAGTGGATAAAATGGTAGCTGGGTTGGCTGGAATAGTGGATAATAAAATGGTAGCTGGGTTGGCTGGAATAGTGGATAAAATGGTAGCTGGGTTGGCTGGAATAGTGGGAATGGTAGCTGGGTTGGCTGGAATAGTGGATGAAATGGTAGCTGGGTTGGCTGGAATAGTGGATAAAATGGTAGCTGGGTTGGCTGGAATAGTGGATAAAATGGTAGCTGGGTTGGCTGGAATAGTGGATAAAATGGTAGCTGGGTTGGCTGGAATAGTGGATAAAATGGTAGCTGGGTTGGCTGGAATAGTGGATAAAATGGTAGCTGGGTTGGCTGGAATAGTGGATAAAATGGTAGCTGGGTTGGCTGGAATAGTGGGGTAGCTGGGTTGGCTGGAATAGTGGATAAAATGGTAGCTGGGTTGGCTGGAATAGCTGGGTTGGCTGGAATAGTGGATAAAATGGTAGCTGGGTTGGCTGGAATAGTGGATAAAAATAGCTGGTTGGCTGGAAAGTGGGTAGCTGGGTTGGCTGGAATAGTGGATAAAATGGTAGCTGGGTTGGCTGGAATAGTGGATAAAATGGTAGCTGGGTTGGCTGGAATAGTGGATAAAATGGTAGCTGGGTTGGCTGGAATAGTGGATAAAATGGTAGCTGGGTTGGCTGGAATAGTGGATAAAATGGAGCTGGGTTGGCTGGAAAGTGGATAAAATGGTAGCTGGGTTGGCTGGAATAGTGGATAAAATGGTAGCTGGGTTGGCTGGAATAGTGGATAAAATGGTAGCTGGGTTGGCTGGAATAGTGGATAAAATGGTAGCTGGGTTGGCTGGAATAGTGGATAAAATGGTAGCTGGGTTGGCTGGAATAGTGGATAAAATGGTAGCTGGGTTGGCTGGAATAGTGGATAAAATGGTAGCTGGGTTGGCTGGAATAGTGGATAAAATGGTAGCTGGGTTGGCTGGAATAGTGGATAAAATGGTAGCTGGGTTGGCTGGAATAGTGGATAAAATGGTAGCTGGGTTGGCTGGAATAGTGGATAAAATGGTAGCTGGGTTGGCTGGAATAGTGGATAAAATGGTAGCTGGGTTGGCTGGAATAGTGGATAAAATGGTAGCTGGGTTGGCTGGAATAGTGGATAAAATGGTAGCTGGGTTGGCTGGAATAGTGGATAAAAAATGGTAGCTGGGTTGGCTGGAATAGTGGATAAAATAGCTGGAATAGTGGATAAAATGGTAGCTGGGTTGGCTGGAATAGTGGATAAAATGGTAGCTGGGTTGGCTGGAATAGTGGATAAAATGGTAGCTGGGTTGGCTGGAATAGTGGATAAAATGGTAGCTGGGTTGGCTGGAATAGTGGATAAAATGGTAGCTGGGTTGGCTGGAATAGTGGATAAAATGGTAGCTGGGTTGGCTGGAAAGTGGATAAAATGGTAGCTGGGTTGGCTGGAATAGTGGATAAAATGGTAGCTGGGTTGGCTGGAATAGTGGATAAAATGGTAGCTGGGTTGGCTGGAATAGTGGATAAAATGGTAGCTGGGTTGGCTGGAATAGTGGATAAAATGGTAGCTGGGTTGGCTGGAATAGTGGATAGCTGGGTTGGCTGGAAATGGTAGCTGGGTTGGCTGGAATAGTGGATAAAATGGTAGCTGGGTTGGCTGGAATAGTGGATAAAATGGTAGCTGGAATAGTGGATAAAATGGTAGCTGGGTTGGCTGGAATAGTGGATAAAATGGTAGCTGGGTTGGCTGGAATAGTGGATAAAATGGTAGCTGGGTTGGCTGGAATAGTGGATAAAATGGTAGCTGGGTTGGCTGGAATAGTGGATAAAATGGTAGCTGGGTTGGCTGGAATAGTGGATAAAATGGTAGCTGGGTTGGCTGGAATAGTGGATAAAATGGTGGAGCTGGGTTGGCTGGAATAGTGGATAAAATGGTAGCTGGGTTGGCTGGAATAGTGGATAAAATGGTAGCTGGGTTGGCTGGAATAGTGGATAAAATGGTAGCTGGGTTGGCTGGAATAGTGGATAAAATGGTAGCTGGGTTGGCTGGAATAGTGGATAAAATGGTAGCTGGGTTGGCTGGAATAGTGGATAAAATGGTAGCTGGGTTGGCTGGAATAGTGGGAATAGCTGGGTTGGCTGGAATAGTGGATAAAATGGTAGCTGGGTTGGCTGGAATAGTGGATAAAATGGTAGCTGGGTTGGCTGGAATAGTGGATAAAATGGTAGCTGGGTTGGCTGGAATAGTGGATAAAATGGTAGCTGGGTTGGCTGGAATAGTGGATAAAATGGTAGCTGGGTTGGCTGGAATAGTGGATAAAATGGTAGCTGGGTTGGCTGGAATAGTGGATAAAATGGTAGCTGGGTTGGCTGGAATAGTGGATAAAATGGTAGCTGGGTTGGCTGGAATAGTGGATAAAATGGTAGCTGGGTTGGCTGGAATAGTGGATAGAATGGTAGCTGGGTTGGCTGGAATAGTGGATAAAATGGTAGCTGGGTTGGCTGGAATAGTGGATAAAATGGTAGCTGGGTTGGCTGGAATAGTGGATAAAATGGTAGCTGGGTTGGCTGGAATAGTGGATAGAATGGTAGCTGGGTTGGCTGGAATAGTGGATAAAATGGTAGCTGGGTTGGCTGGAATAGTGGATAAAATGGTAGCTGGGTTGGCTGGAATAGTGGATAAAATGGTAGCTGGGTTGGCTGGAATAGTGGATAAAATGGTAGCTGGGTTGGCTGGAATAGTGGATAAAATGGTAGCTGGGTTGGCTGGAATAGTGGATAAAATGGTAGCTGGGTTGGCTGGAATAGTGGATAAAATGGTAGCTGGGTTGGCTGGAATAGTGGATAAAATGGTAGCTGGGTTGGCTGGAATAGTGGATAAAATGGTAGCTGGGTTGGCTGGAATAGTGGATAAAATGGTAGCTGGGTTGGCTGGAATAGTGGATAAAATGGTAGCTGGGTTGGCTGGAATAGTGGATAAAATGGTAGCTGGGTTGGCTGGAATAGTGGATAAAATGGTAGCTGGGTTGGCTGGAATAGTGGATAAAATGGTAGCTGGGTTGGCTGGAATAGTGGATAAAATGGTAGCTGGGTTGGCTGGAATAGTGGATAAAATGGTAGCTGGGTTGGCTGGCTGGAATAGTGGATAAAATGGTAGCTGGGTTGGCTGGAATAGTGGATAAAATGGTAGCTGGGTTGGCTGGAATAGTGGATAAAATGGTAGCTGGGTTGGCTGGAATAGTGGATAAAATGGTAGCTGGGTTGGCTGGAATAGTGGATAAAATGGTAGCTGGGTTGGCTGGAATAGTGGATAAAATGGTAGCTGGGTTGGCTGGAATAGTGGATAAAATGGTAGCTGGGTTGGCTGGAATAGTGGATAAAATGGTAGCTGGGTTGGCTGGAATAGTGGATAAAATGGTAGCTGGGTTGGCTGGAATAGTGGATAAAATGGTAGCTGGGTTGGAATAGTGGATAAAATGAAGCTGGGTTAGCTGGGATAAAATGGTAGCTGGGTTGGCTGGAATAGTGGATAAAATGGTAGCTGGGTTGGCTGGAATAGTGGATAAAATGGTAGCTGGGTTGGCTGGAATAGTGGATAAAATGGTAGCTGGGTTGGCTGGAATAGTGGATAAAATGGTAGCTGGGTTGGCTGGAATAGTGGATAAAATGGTAGCTGGGTTGGCTGGAATAGTGGATAAAATGGTAGCTGGGTTGGCTGGAATAGTGGATAAAATAAAATGGTAAAAGCTGGGTTGGCTGGGAATAGTGGATAAAATGGTAGCTGGGTTGGCTGGAATAGTGGATAAAATGGTAGCTGGGTTGGCTGGAATAGTGGATAAAATGGTAGCTGGGTTGGCTGGAAGCTGGAAGTGGATAAAATGGTAGCTGGGTTGGCTGGAATAGTGGATAAATGTAGCTAGCTGGAATAGTGGATAAAATGGTAGCTGGGGCTGGAATAGTGGATAAAATGGTAGCTGGGTTGGCTGGAATAGTGGATAAAATGGTAGCTGGGTTGGCTGGAATAGTGGATAAAATGGTAGCTGGGTTGGCTGGAATAGTGGATAAAATGGTAGCTGGGTTGGCTGGAATAGTGGATAAAATGGTAGCTGGGTTGGCTGGAATAGTGGATAAAATGGTAGCTGGGTTGGCTGGAATAGTGGATAAAATGGTAGCTGGGTTGGCTGTGGAAGCTGGGTTAGCTGGAATAAAATGGTAGCTGGGTTGGCTGGAATAGTGGATAAAATGGTAGCTGGGTTGGCTGGAATAGTGGATAAAATGGTAGCTGGGTTGGCTGGAATAGTGGATAAAATGGTAGCTGGGTTGGCTGGAATAGTGGATAAAATGGTAGCTGGGTTGGCTGGAATAGTGGATAAAATGGTAGCTGGGTTGGCTGGAATAGTGGATAAAATGGTAGCTGGGTTGGCTGGAATAGTGGATAAAATGGTAGCTGGGTTGGCTGGAATAGTGGATAAAATGGTAGCTGGGTTGGCTGGAATAGTGGATAAAATGGTAGCTGGGTTGGCTGGAATAGTGGATAAAATGGTAGCTGGGTTGGCTGGAATAGTGGATAAAATGGTAGCTGGGTTGGCTGGAATAGTGGATAAAATGGTAGCTGGGTTGGCTGGAATAGTGGATAAAATGGTAGCTGGGTTGGCTGGAATAGTGGATAAAATGGTAGCTGGGTTGGCTGGAATAGTGGATAAAATGGTAGCTGGGTTGGCTGGAATAGTGGATAAAATGGTAGCTGGGTTGGCTGGAATAGTGGATAAAATGGTAGCTGGGTTAGCTGGAATAGTGGATAAAATGGTAGCTGGGTTGGCTGGAATAGTGGATAAAATGGTAGCTGGGAGCTGGAATAGTGGATAAAAATGGTAGCTGGGTTGGCTGGAATAGTGGATAAAATGGTAGCTGGGTTGGCTGGAATAGTGGATAAAATGGTAGCTGGGTTGGCTGGAATAGTGGATAAAATGGTAGCTGGGTTGGCTGGAATAGTGGATAAAATGGTAGCTGGGTTGGCTGGAATAGTGGATAAAATGGTAGCTGGGTTGGCTGGAAAGTGGAGTGTAGCTGGGTTGGCTGGAGTGGAAAATGGTAGCTGGGTTGGCTGGAATAGTGGATAAAATGGTAGCTGGGTTGGCTGGAATAGTGGATAAAATGGTAGCTGGGTTGGCTGGAAAAGTGGATAAAATGGTAGCTGGGTTGGCTGGAATAGTGGATAAAATGGTAGCTGGGTTGGCTGGAATAGTGGATAAAATGGTAGCTGGGTTGGCTGGAATAGTGGATAAAATGGTAGCTGGGTTGGCTGGAATAGTGGATAAAATGGTAGCTGGGTTGGCTGGAATAGTGGATAAAATGGTAGCTGGGTTGGCTGGAATAGTGGATAAAATGGTAGCTGGGTTGGCTGGAATAGTGGATAAAATGGTAGCTGGGTTGGCTGGAATAGTGGATAAAATGGTAGCTGGGTTGGCTGGAATAGTGGATAAAATGGTAGCTGGGTTGGCTGGAATAGTGGATAAAATGGTAGCTGGGTTGGCTGGAATAGTGGATAAAATGGTAGCTGGGTTGGCTGGAATAGTGGATAAAATGGTAGCTGGGTTGGCTGGAATAGTGGATAAAATGGTAGCTGGGTTGGCTGGAATAGTGGATAAAATGGCTAGCTGGAATAGTGGGTTGGGTTGGCTGGAATAGTGGATAAAATGGTAGCTGGGGTTGGCTGGAATAGTGGTAGCTGGGTTGGCTGGAATAGTGGATAAAATGGTAGCTGGGTTGGCTGGAATAGTGGATAAAATGGTAGCTGGGTTGGCTGGAATAGTGGATAAAATGGTAGCTGGGTTGGCTGGAATAGTGGATAAAATGGTAGCTGGGTTGGCTGGAATAGTGGATAAAATGGTAGCTGGGTTGGCTGGAATAGTGGATAAAATGGTAGCTGGGTTGGCTGGAATAGTGGATAAAATGGTAGCTGGGTTGGCTGGAATAGTGGATAAAATGGTAGCTGGGTTGGCTGGAATAGTGGATAAAATGGCTGGGTTGGCTGGAATAGTGGATAAAATGGTAGCTGGGTTGGCTGGAATAGTGGATAAAATGGTAGCTGGGTTGGCTGGAATAGTGGATAAAATGGTAGCTGGGTTGGCTGGAATAGTGGATAAAATGGTAGCTGGGTTGGCTGGAATAGTGGATAAAATGGTAGCTGGGTTGGCTGGAATAGTGGATAAAATGGTAGCTGGGTTGGCTGGAATAGTGGATAAAATGGTAGCTGGGTTGGCTGGAATAGTGGATAAAATGGTAGCTGGGTTGGCTGGAATAGTGGATAAAATGGTAGCTGGGTTGGCTGGAATAGTGGATAAAATGGTAGCTGGGTTAGCTGCTGGGTTGGCTGGAATAGTGGATAAAAGCTGGGTTAGCTGGAATAGTGGGGTAGCTGGGTTGGCTGGAATAGTGGATAAAATGGTAGCTGGGTTGGCTGGAATAGTGGATAAAATGGTAGCTGGGTTGGCTGGAATAGTGGATAAAATGGTAGCTGGGTTGGCTGGAATAGTGGATAAAATGGTAGCTGGGTTGGCTGGAATAGTGGATAAAATGGTAGCTGGGTTGGCTGGAATAGTGGATAAAATGGTAGCTGGGTTGGCTGGAATAGTGGATAAAATGGTAGCTGGTTTGGCTGGAATAGTGGATAAAATGGTAGCTGGGTTGGCTGGAATAGTGGATAAAATGGTAGCTGGGTTGGCTGGAATAGTGGATAAAATGGTAGCTGGGTTGGCTGGAATAGTGGATAAAATGGTAGCTGGGTTGGCTGGAATAGTGGATAAAATGGTAGCTGGGTTGGCTGGAATAGTGGATAAAATGGTAGCTGGGTTGGCTGGAGCTGGGTTGGCTGGAATAGTGGATAAAATGGTAGCTGGGTTGGCTGATAAAATGGTAGTGGATAGTGGATAAAATGGTAGCTGGGTTGGCTGGAATAGTGGATAAAATGGTAGCTGGGTTGGCTGGAATAGTGGATAAAATGGTAGCTGGGTTGGCTGGAATAGTGGATAAAATGGTAGCTGGGTTGGCTGGAATAGTGGATAAAATGGTAGCTGGGTTGGCTGGAATAGTGGATAAAATGGTAGCTGGGTTGGCTGGAATAGTGGATAAAATGGTAGCTGGGTTGGCTGGAATAGTGGATAAAATGGTAGCTGGGTTGGCTGGAATAGTGGATAAAATGGTAGCTGGGTTGGCTGGAATAGTGGATAAAATGGTAGCTGGGTTGGCTGGAATAGTGGATAAAATGGTAGCTGGGTTGGCTGGAATAGTGGATAAAATGGTAGCTGGGTTGGCTGGAATAGTGGATAAAATGGTAGCTGGGTTGGCTGGAATAGTGGATAAAATGGTAGCTGGGTTGGCTGGAATAGTGGATAAAATGGTAGCTGGGTTGGCTGGAATAGTGGATAAAATGGTAGCTGGGTTGGCTGGAATAGTGGATAAAAATAGTGGAGTGGAAAATGGTAGCTGGGTTGGCTGGAATAGTGGATAAAATGGTAGCTGGGTTGGCTGGAATAGTGGATAAAATGGTAGCTGGGTTGGCTGGAATAGTGGATAAAATGGTAGCTGGGTTGGTGGATGGATAAAATGGTAGCTGGGTTGGCTGGAATAGTGGATAAAATGGTAGCTGGGTTGGCTGGAATAGTGGATAAAATGGTAGCTGGGTTGGCTGGAATAGTGGATAAAATGGTAGCTGGGTTGGCTGGAATAGTGGATAAAATGGTAGCTGGGTTGGCTGGAATAGTGGATAAAATGGTAGCTGGGTTGGCTGGAATAGTGGATAAAATGGTAGCTGGGTTGGCTGGAATAGTGGATAAAATGGTAGCTGGGTTGGCTGGAATAGTGGATAAAATGGTAGCTGGGTTGGCTGGAATAGTGGATAAAATGGTAGCTGGGTTGGCTGGAATAGTGGATAAAATGGTAGCTGGGTTGGCTGGAATAGTGGATAAAATGGTAGCTGGGTTGGCTGGAATAGTGGATAAAATGGTAGCTGGGTTGGCTGGCTGGGTTGGCTGGAATAGTGGATAAAATGGTAGCTGGGTTGGCTGGAATAGTGGATAAAAATGGTTGGCTGGAATAGTGGATAAAATGGTAGCTGGGGCTGGAATAGTGGATAAAATGGTAGCTGGGTTGGCTGGAATAGTGGATAAAATGGTAGCTAGTGGATAAAATGGTAGCTGGAATAGTGGATAAAATGGTAGCTGGGTTGGCTGGAATAGTGGATAAAATGGTAGCTGGGTTGGCTGGAATAGTGGATAAAATGGTAGCTGGGTTGGCTGGAATAGTGGATAAAATGGTAGCTGGGTTGGCTGGAATAGTGGATAAAATGGTAGCTGGGTTGGCTGGAATAGTGGATAAAATGGTAGCTGGGTTGGCTGGAATAGTGGATGGATAAAATGGTAGCTGGGTTGGCTGGAATAGTGGATAAAATGGTAGCTGGGTTGGCTGGAATAGTGGATAAAATGGTAGCTGGGTTGGCTGGAATAGTGGATAAAATGGTAGCTGGGTTGGCTGGAATAGTGGATGAAATGGTAGCTGGGTTGGCTGGAATAGTGGATAAAATGGTAGCTGGGTTGGCTGGAATAGTGGATAAAATGGTAGCTGGGTTGGCTGGAATAGTGGATAAAATGGTAGCTGGGTTGGCTGGAATAGTGGATAAAATGGTAGCTGGGTTGGCTGGAATAGTGGATAAAATGGTAGCTGGGTTGGCTGGAATAGTGGATAAAATGGAATACATGATGACATGAACTGAGTCAGACAGTAATGCAGAGATGTACCATATGGAGAATGATAGTTTAATAAAGTTAATGGAAAATGCACAACACTTTGACCCTTGAAGAAACCTTGGCAGTCTGAGGGACAGAATGTCTCATTGTGCTGCTAATCTGTTACACACGTGTGCCTGTATGTGTGTGCATGCTAGCATGTTCAGTGGTTGCATGTGTGTGTCAGCATTTGTGTGTCCGTGTGTGTGCGTGTATGGATGTGTGTGTGTGTGTGTGTGTGTTTACCACAGTGTTTGTGCCTGTATGTGTGAGTGTTGCATGCTAGCATGTGTGTGTGTGTGTGTGTGTGTTGCATGCTAGCATGTGTGTGTGTGTGTGTGTGTGTGTGTGTGTGTTGCATGCTAGTGTGTGTGTGTGTGTGTGAGACATAGTATCCAGCCAAGCTGAGCGCTGCTTCCCTCCACTCCTCTGTGTTAATCGTGGGGTTTTATCCTTCCTGTTTGGCTCTGTCTGGGGGTATCATTGGATGGGGCCACAGTGTCTCCTGACCCCTCCTGTCTCAGCCTCCAGTATTTATGCTGCAGTAGTTTATGTGTCGGGGGGCTAGGGTCAGTTTGTTATATCTGGAGTACTTATTCTGTTCTATCCGGTGTCCTGTGTGAATTTAAGTATGCTCTCTCTAATTCTCTCTTTCTCTCTTTCTTTCTCTCTCTCGGAGGACCTGAGCCCTCGGACCATGCCTCAGGACTACCTGACATGATAACTCCTTGCTGTCGCCAGTCCACCTGGCCGTGCTGCTGCACCAGTTTCAACTGTTCTGCCTGTGATTATTATTATTTGATCATGCTGGTCATTTATGAACATTTGAACATCTTGGCCATGTTCTGTTATAATCTCCACCCGGCACAGCCAGAAGAGGACTGGCCACCCCATATAGCCTGGTTCCTCTCTAGGTTTCTTCCTAGGTTTTGGCCTTTCTAGGGAGTTTTTCCTAGCCACCGTGCTTCTACACCTGCATTGCTTGCTGTTTGGGGTTTTAGGCTGGGTTTCTGTACAGCACTTTGAGATATCAGCTGATGTACGAAGGGCTATATAAATAAATTTGATTTGATTTGATTTAAGCTGGGCTCCAGTGAAACAGTGTGTATGACAGAGGAATGAACAGACCTCTACTACTCCACAGTGTTACACTACCCAGGACAGACCTCTACTACTCCACAGTGTTACACTACCCAGGACAGACCTCTACTACTCCACAGTGTTACAATACACAGGACAGACCTCTACTACTCCACAGTGTTACACTACCCAGGACAGACCTCTACTACTCCACAGTGTTACAATACACAGGACAGACCTCTCCTACTCCACAGTGTTACACTACCCAGGACAGACCTCTACTACTCCACAGTGTTACACTACCCAGGACAGACCTCTACTACTCCACAGTGTTACAATACACAGGACAGACCTCTCCTACTCCACATTGTTACACTACACAGGACAGACCTCTACTACTCCACCGTGTCACACTACCCAGGACAGGACTCTGCTACTCTACAGTGTTACACCACCCAGGACAGGACTCTACTACTCCACAGTGTTACACTACCCAGGACAGGACTCTTCATACTGTCCACTGGTGCAGAGCAGCAGAGTCCTCTGGGGTTTGGAGAAGTCAGTGTTGTCATGATTATCTCTGTTGTATCACTTCAGAATGACTGTGTTGATTCTGTTGCTTTCTGAAATGTGTAAAAGTCACAAGTTACTGGTTATTATGTTGTATATCGTTATGACAGCACAATTCTCAAACTTTCATTAATTGTCAATTTCAACCTGTTAAAGCCCTCATTTTTATTTATTTTATTTGACCTTTATTTAACTAGGCAAGTCAGTTAAGAACAAATTCTTATTTTCAATGACGGCCTAGGAACAGTGGGTTAACTGCCTGTTCAGGGGCAGAACGACAGATGTGTACCTTGTCAGCTCGGGAGTTTGAACTTGCAACCTTCCGGTTACTAGTCCAACGCTCCAACCACTAGGATACCCTGCCACCCTCATAATGATGACTCACGAATACGATGGTATTCTCCATTTTACTCTACGACCCCCACAAGCATCTGAAGTCGGTACACCCGATCTGCCAACTTCTCTGCACAGCGTCTGAACAGATTGGGCAACACATAAGAAATATATATGTCTGAAAAGAATCTCAAGAATCTCATCAGTCACTATGATAATGGAGAAGGGGTCTATTGCAAATGAACAATGTTGTAAGGAGTTTTTCTTCGGTCTTTCTTGTTGTACCACATTCCAGTACTGACTCGCAGGAGAAGTTAAAGTATTTGTTAATGTCTGACTATAGTATGAATCTATTCTATGCCAAAGAGATGTACTGTCTTTTCCGGGCCCCACCCATGTAACTAGGTCATTATGGGCCCCACCTATGTAACTAGGTCATTATGGGCCCAACCTGTTTATACAGTAGGCAGGTAATGAACTGAACATTCACTGATCGTGTCACCTAACGTTAGTGGGAGGTAAAATCTCTGTTGCACAGATGTCAGTTTCACAGAAGTGTGTTCTGTTGATCAGGGTAGAGCAGGGGTGGTTTGGACATAATTACATTCTTTACCCCACCATGACATCACAAACCTAATCATAATAGTCACGTTCCAGACCGACAACAATCCAGACGTCTGTCAGATCTCACAACGCCTGAATAAGTGTTTAACATGTCAGCTAAACACATAATATGCTAGAACCAAACACAAAACACATAGAAACAGGTATATCTGATTCACTACCACATGTCTACAACACACTAAGTGTGTGTCCTCAGACCCCTAGTCCACTACCACATGTCTACAACACACTAAGTGTGCCCCCTCAGACCCCTAGTCCACTACCACATGTCTACAACACACTAAGACCCTCCACTACCACATGTCTACAACACACTAAGTGTGCCCCCTCAGACCCCTACTCCACTACCACATGTCTACAACACACTAAGTGTGTGTCCTCAGACCCCTACTCCACTACCACATGTCTACAACACACTAAGTGTGACCCTGTCCTCATGACCCCTAGACCCCTCCACTACCACATGTCTACAACACAGTCCAGTGTGCCCCTCAGACCCCTACTCCACTACCACATGTCTACAACACACTAAGTGTGTGCCCTCAGACCCTAGTCCACTACCACATGTCTACAACACACTAAGTGTGTCCCCTCAGACCCCTACTCCACTACCACATGTCTACAACACACTAAGTGTGTGTCCTCAGACCCCTACTCCACTACCACATGTCTACAACACACTAAGTGTGTGTCCTCAGACCCCTACTCCACTACCACATGTCTACAACACACTGTGTGCCCTCAGGCCCCTACTCCACTACCACATGTCTACAACACACTAAGTGTGTGTCCTAGACCCCTACTCCACTACCACATGTCTACAACACACTAAGACCCCTGTGTCCTCAGACCCCTACTCCACTACCACATGTCTACAACACACTAAGTGTGTGTCCTCAGACCCCTACCCTCCACTACCACATGTCTACAACACACTAAGTGTGACCCTCAGACCCCTACTCCACTACCACATGTCTACAACACACTAAGTGTGTGTCCTCAGACCCCTACTCCACTACCACATGTCTACCCCAACACACTAAGTGTGTGTCCTCAGACCCCTACTCCACTACCACATGTCTACAACACACTAAGACCCCTACTCCACTACCACATGTCTACAACACACTAAGTGTGTCCCCTCAGACCCCTACTCCACTACCACATGTCTACAACACACTAAGTGTGTGTCCTCAGACCCCTACTCCACTACCACATGTCTACAACACACTAAGTGTGTGTCCTCAGACCCCTACTCCACTACCACATGTCTACAACACACTAAGTGTGTGTCCTCAGACCCCTACTCCACTACCACATGTCTACAACACACTAAGTGTGTGTCCTCAGACCCCTACTCCACTACCACATGTCTACAACACACTAAGTGTGTGTCCTCAGACCCCTACTCCACTACCACATGTCTACAACACACTAAGTGTGTGTCCTCAGACCCCTACTCCACTACCACATGTCTACAACACACTAAGTGTGTGTCCTCAGACCCCTACTCCACTACCACATGTCTACAACACACTAAGTGTGTCCCCTCAGACCCCTACTCCACTACCACATGTCTACAACACACTGTGTGTCCTCAGACCCCTACTCCACTACCACATGTCTACAACACACTGTGTGTCCTCAGGCCCCTACTCCACTACCACATGTCTACAACACACTGTGTGCCCTCAGGCCCCTACTCCACTACCACATGTCTACAACACACTAAGTGTGTGCCCTCAGGCCCCTACTCCACTACCACATGTCTACAACACACTGTGTGCCCTCAGGCCCCTACTCCACTACCACATGTCTACAACACACTAAGTGTGTGTCCCCTCAGGCCCCTACTCCACTACCACATGTCTACAACACACTAAGTGTGTCCCTCAGGCCCACTACTCCACTACCACATGTCTACAACACACTGTGTGCCCTCAGGCCCCTACTCCACTACCACATGTCTACAACACACTGTGTGCCCTCAGGCCCCTACTCCACTACCACATGTCTACAACACACTGTGTGCCCTCAGGCCCCTACTCCACTACCACATGTCTACAACACACTGTGTGCCCTCAGGCCCCTACTCCACTACCACATGTCTACAACACACTAAGTGTGTCCCCTCAGGCCCCTACTCCACTACCACATGTCTACAACACACTGTGTGCCCTCAGGCCCCTAGTCCACTACCACATGTCTACAACACACTAAGTGTGTCCCCTCAGGCCCCTACTCCACTACCACATGTCTATAACACACTAAGTGTGTCCCCTCAGACCCCTACTCCACTACCACATGTCTACAACACACTAAGTGTGTGCCCTCAGGCCCCTACTCCACTACCACATGTCTACAACACACTAAGTGTGTGTCCTCAGACCCCTACTCCACTACCACATGTCTACAACACACTGTGTGCTCTCAGGCCCCTACTCCACTACCACATGTCTACAACACACTAAGTGTGTGTCCTCAGACCCCTACTCCACTACCACATGTCTACAACACACTGTGTGTCCTCAGGCCCCTACTCCACTACCACATGTCTACAACACACTGTGTGCCCTCAGCCCCTACTCCACTACCACATGTCTACAACACACTGTGTGCCCTCAGGCCCCTACTCCACTACCACATGTCTACAACACACTGTGTGCCCTCAGGCCCCTAGTCCACTACCACATGTCTACAACACACTAAGTGTGCCCCTCAGACCCCTACTCCACTACCACATGTCTACAACACACGTAAGTGTGCCCCCTCAGACCCCTACTCCACTACCACATGTCTACAACACACTAAGTGTGTGCCCTCAGGCCCCTACTCCACTACCACATGTCTACAACACACTAAGTGTGTGTCCTCAGACCCCTACTCCACTACCACATGTCTACAACACACTAAGTGTGTGTCCTCAGACCCCTACTCCACTACCACATGTCTACAACACACTGTGTGTCCTCAGACCCCTACTCCACTACCACATGTCTACAACACACTGTGTGTCCTCAGGCCCCTACTCCACTACCACATGTCTACAACACACTGTGTGCCCTCAGGCCCCTACTCCACTACCACATGTCTACAACACACTGTGTGCCCTCAGGCCCCTACTCCACTACCACATGTCTACAACACACTGTGTGCCCTCAGGCCCCTACTCCACTACCACATGTCTACAACACACTAAGTGTGTCCCCTCAGGCCCCTACTCCACTACCACATGTCTACAACACACTGTGTGCCCTCAGGCCCCTACTCCACTACCACATGTCTACAACACACTAAGTGTGTCCCCTCAGGCCCCTACTCCACTACCACATGTCTATAACACACTAAGTGTGTCCCCTCAGACCCCTACTCCACTACCACATGTCTACAACACACTAAGTGTGTGCCCTCAGGCCCCTACTCCACTACCACATGTCTACAACACACTAAGTGTGTGTCCTCAGACCCCTACTCCACTACCACATGTCTACAACACACTGTGTGCCCTCAGGCCCCTACTCCACTACCACATGTCTACAACACACTAAGTGTGTGTCCTCAGACCCCTACTCCACTACCACATGTCTACAACACACTGTGTGTCCTCAGGCCCCTACTCCACTACCACATGTCTACAACACACTGTGTGCCCTCAGGCCCCTACTCCACTACCACATGTCTACAACACACTGTGTGCCCTCAGGCCCCTACTCCACTACCACATGTCTACAACACACTGTGTGCCCTCAGGACCCCCACTACCACATGTCTACAACACACACTACCACATGTCTACAACACACTAAGTGTGCCCCCTCAGACCCCTACTCCACTACCACATGTCTACAACACACTAAGTGTGCCCCCTCAGACCCCTACTCCACTACCACATGTCTACAACACACTAAGTGTGTGCCCTCAGGCCCCTACTCCACTACCACATGTCTACAACACACTAAGTGTGTCCCCTCAGGCCCCTACTCCACTACCACATGTCTACAACACACTAAGTGTGTCCCTCAGGCCCCTAGTCCACTACCACATGTCTACAACACACTAAGTGTGTCCCCTCAGGCCCCTACTCCACTACCACATGTCTACAACACACCAAGTGAGTCCCCTCAGGCCCCTACTCCACTACCACATGTCTACAACACAAAATCCATGTGTACGTGTGTGTGTACTGCGTATGTTATCATGTGTGTGTTTGCATGTCTGTGTCTATGTTTGTGTTGCTTCACAGTCCCCGCTGTTCCATAAGGTGTATTTGTATCTGTTTTTCATATCTGATTCTACTGCTGGCATCAGTTACTTGATGTGGAATAGAGTTCCATGTAGTCATGGCTCTATGTAGTACTGTGGAATAGAGTTCCATGTAGTCATGGCTCTATGTAGTACTGTGGAATAGAGTTCCATGTAGTCATGGCTCTATGTAGTACTGTGGAATAGAGTTCCATGTAGTCATGGCTCTATGTAGTACTGTGGAATAGAGTTCCATGTAGTCATGGCTCTATGTAGTACTGTGCACCTCCCATAGTCTGTTCTGGACTTTGGGACTGTGAAGAGACCTCTGGTGGCATGTCTTGTGGGGTATGCATGGGTGGCTGAGCTGTGTGCTAGTCTTTTGACCTTTCTGGTGCAGGCATCCCGCTAGCCACCCACCTCGACAACATCCGGTGAAATTGCAGAGCGCCAAATTCAAAATACAGAAAACATAATATTAAACATTCATGATAATACAAGTGTCATACATGATTCTTTAGCTTAGAATCTTGGCAATCTAACCGCATCATCGGATTTCCAAAAGGCTTTACGGCGAAAGCACAGCATTCGATTATCTGAGGTCAGCGCCCCACAACAACATATTTCCAAACAAGGCGTCACAAAATCCCAAATAGCGATAAAATAAGTCACTTACCTTTGAAGATCTTCCTCTGATCGCAATCACAAGAGTCCCAGGAACACAATGGTAATTTTGTTCGATAAAGTCCTTCTTTATATCCCAAATAGTCCATTTAGTAGGCGTCATTGAGTTCAGCAATCCACCCATTCAGAATGCAGACATAGGAGTTCCAAAAGTTACCAGTAAAGTTAATCCAAACAATGTTTCTAATTCATTATTTTTGTTTCAAATATTTTTATTAAACACACACAAAAATGGTGTATAGGTATACATGACAGGTATACAATTCTTATCTAAACATAAAAGAGCATACAGGAACAACAAGACCCAGAGTTCTGGGTGCAGAACAAATAATACAAAACACGACATACAAAACAAGGACAGGTAGAAAGAAAGAGGGAAGATGTCCCCCCTATCTCCCCCCCCCATCCCCTATTCCCCCCCGCCCCCTCCCAACTGCTCGGGTGGCAGGGCCAGCACATGCTGCCCAAAGGTAGATTAAAACATTACAATTGAGAGTGCGTTAATAAGTACAAATTCACAGCGCCGACTCGTCCAAGTAGGAGAGGAAAGGCTGCCAGATTTGATCAAATGTTGATAATTTATTGTTCAGAATATATCTAATTCTTTCTAAGTGTACAGTGTTTGCCAATTCACTGAGCCATAATTTGGTAGAGGGCGCTTCCCTCCTTTTCCAAAACAAGAGACCATGATGAGACCATACGAGATTAGTTGTTTTTGGGGTTTGGTTAATCCGTTTACGGACTCAGATACTCCCAGGATTATCAGAAGCGGGTCTGGATCTATTGAAGTCTCCAAAACTTCAGAGAGGATCCTAAAAATTCCACACCAATAACCATGCAAGCTAGAGCATAGGGCAAAGCAGTGGAGTAGTGTACCCTGCGCAGCCTGACATTTATCACATGTCAGGAAATATCCTATGGAGTTTAGTTTTGGAATAGTGTAATCTGTGTAATACCTTGAATTGTATGAGACGATGTCTGGAATTAATGGAGCATGTGTGGATATACTCCAAGCCCTCTTCCCAGTCTGCCACCGAGATGTCAGTCCTAGTTCTTCCTCCCATTTTGCCTTGATGGCATCAGTAGAAGGTGTGCTAACAGATTGAAAAGCATCATATAGACGCGATATCAGTTTATCTGAGGTGGGGCATATTTTTATGCATCCGTCAAACATGGAAGGTTTAGCATTCCCAAATGCTGGGAGGTGTTTTCTAACGTAGTCTCTAATTTGTAGGTATCTGAAAAAATTACTTCTGGGAAGATTATAAGTTTCCCTCAGCAACTCAAAGGAAGCAAAGGTCCCTTCTATGTATAAATCCCCTATGGTACTTATCCCCAACTCTCCCCATCGCTCAAAGGTGTTATCAAGGTTAGAAGGGGCAAAGGAGGGATTCCTGGCAACAGGGAGCATGAATGACATTGGTCTAAGCTCAAAGTGGACTTTATTTTGCTTCCAGATTCGGACTGTGCTATGTATTATAGGATTGTTACAATAAAGTGACATCTCCAGATTGACAGGCGACAAAATCACAGCGCCAATAGAGAAGGGGTGACACTCCTTATGCTCCATACTAAGCCAGCTGGATGCCGGGAGTACGTCATCCAACAGAAACGTAACAACGCGGAGGTTAGCGGCCCAGTAATAAAATATAACATTTGGGAGAGACAATCCTCCTTCCATCTAGGATTTACAGAGGTGTTTTTTACCTATCCTGTGTGTTTTATAATCCCAGATGAAAGGATTGATAATTGAGTCCAGTTGTTTATGAAAGGATTTAGGTATGAATACTGGGATGTTCTGATATAGGTAGAGCAGTTGTGGGAGGAAGACCATTTTAATGGCATTAATTCTTCCGAGCAGAGAAATTGGGAGAGTTCTCCAAAATAACATGTTTGCTTTGAGTTTTTGTATCAGAGAGGGGAAATTCTCTTTAAATAGTAAGGAGTATTGTTTGGTAACTACAATTCCTAGGTAGGTACATTTTTCTGAAGATAACTTAAATGGGAGATGTTCTAGCCAGGAGGTATTTTGCGACCGTATGGGCATTAATTCACTCTTGTTCCAATTTATTCTCTAATTCATTATTAGGTACTCTAATATCTAAATAAACAATACTATGTCATACGGATCAAACTATTTTCAATAGGAAAGGAAAAGAACGCAGCGCGTGCTCAATGAGACTAGTTTTGCCATAGGACTTCCTGAGGATAAACTATTCCTCAGAATACAAGTCTGAAACCATGTATAAAGACTGTTGACATCTAGTGGTAGCCATAGGAACTCGATTTAAATAGCTTAAGCTTGGAATTGGCTGGCAGGTCAACAGAAAAAAAATTGGTCCTCTGGTTTTTGCCTGCCAAATCAGTTCTGTTGTACTCAGACATAATTTTAACAGTTTTAGAAACATGAGAGTGTTTTCTATCCAATACTACCATTTTGGGCCTGAGTAACAGGCAGTTTACTTTGGACACCTCAGTCATCCAAAATTCTGAATACTGCCCCATATCCCTAAGAAGTTTTTAGACAGCTCAGTGCTTTCAACATGTCAACAACACTCACAAATTCAAATAGTGATGAAGTCAGTCGCTCCTCCACCTTGAGTCAGGAGAGATTGACATGCATATTATTGATGTTAGCTCTCTGTGTACATCGAAGGGCCTGCCATGCTGCCCTGTTCTGAGCCAATTTTTCCTAAGTCCCTCTTTGTGGCACCTGATCACGCGACTGAACCGTAGTACAGGTGCGCTTGAACCGTAGTCCGGATGCGACTGAACCGTAGTCCAGGTGCGACTGAACCGTAGTCCAGGTGCGACTGAACCGTAGTCCGGGTGCGACTGAACAGTAGTCCAGGTGCGACTGAACCGTAGTCCAGGTGCGACTGAACCGTAGACCAGGTGCGACTGAACAGTAGTCCAGGAGCGACTGAACCGTAGTCCAGGTGCGATAAAACTAGAGCCTGTAGGACCTGCCTTGTTGATAATGGACAGACTTCTCCCCATCTTAGCTACTATTGTATCAATATGTGTTGACCATGACAGCATACAATCCAGGGTTACTCCAAGCAGTTTAGTCACCTCAACTTGCTCAATTTCCACATGATTTATTACAAGATTTAGTTGAGGTTTAGTGAATGATTTGTCCCAAATACATTGCTTTGAGTTTTAGAAATATTTAGGATGAACTTATACCTTGCCACCCACTCTGAAACTAACTGCAGCTCTTCATTAAAGTGTTGCAGTCATTTCAGTTGCTGTGGTAGCTGACGTGTATAGTGTTGAGTTATCCGCATACATAGACACACTGGCTTTAATCAAACACAACTTTTAGAAAAGTTTACTAAGGGTTGGTAACAGGCTGATTGGTTGGCTGTTTGAGCCAGTAAAGGGGGCTTTACTATTCTTGGCAGAATGACTTTTGCTTCCCTCCAGGCCTGAGGGAACACACTTTCTAGAAGGCTTAGATTGAAGATATGCCAAATAGGAGTGGCAATATCGTCCGCTATTATCCTCAGTAATTTCCCATCCAAACTGACAGAACTCAGTGGCTTGTCATTGTTGATAGACAATCATTTTTTCACCTCTCCCACGTTCCCTTTACAGAATTCAAAATGACAACGCTTGTCTTTCATAATTTGATCAGATATACTTAGATGTGTAGTGTCAGCGTTTGTTTCTGGAATGTCATGCCTAAGTTTACTACTCTTGCCAATGAAAAAATCATTAAAGTAGTTGGCAATATCAGTCGGTTTTGTGATAAATCTGAGTCAATGAATGATGGAGCTGTTTGCCTTTTTGCCAAAATTTCACATAAGGTGCTCCATAGCTTTTTACTATCATTCTTTATGTCATTTATCTTTGTTTCAGAGTAGCATCTTTTTATTCAGTTTAGTCACATGATTTCTCAATTTGCAGTACGTTTACCAATCTGTTGCACAGCCAGACTTATTTGCCTTTCCTTTTGCCTCAACCCTCATCCTGCATGTGCCGATGCCTTTCCTCTTTAGATACATATCTTATCTTTAACCACATGTCCATTATTATCCAATGGAACGATGATGAACTAGTTCTGCATGTTACCACATGTCCATTATTATCCAATGGAACGATGATGAACTAGTTCTGCATGTTACCACATGTCCATTATTATCCAATGGAACGATGATGAACTAGTTCTGCATGTTACCACATGTCCATTATTATCCAATGGAACGATGATGAACTAGTTCTGCATGTTACCACATGTCCATTATTATCCAATGGAACGATGATGAACTAGTTTTGCATGTTACCACATGTCCATTATTATCCAATGGAACGATGATGAACTAGTTTTGCATGTTTCCAACCAGGGAAAGAGAAACCGTAGATAACTGCCATGATTAAAACAGTCATGAGATGTTCAGGTTTCAGGTCAGACTCACTAGATGGTGACTATAGTAGCTGCTGTTATTTGTCCTGTTTCACACTTGTCCAGGTGTGAGTAGGACATGTGTTTCTCGTATATCCCAACAGCCACAGAGAGCTGGGGTCTTTAGACAGGGTCAGACATGATCAACACCCACAGAGAGCTGGGGTCTTTAGACAGGGTCAGACATGATCAACACCCACAGAGAGCTGGGGTCTTTAGACAGGGTCAGACATTATCAACACCCACAGAGAGCTGGCGTCTTTAGACAGGGTCAGACATTATCAACACCCACAGAGAGCTGGAGTCTTTAGACAGGGTCAGACATTATCAACACCCACAGAGAGCTGGGGTCTTTAGACAGGGTCAGACATTATCAACGACATGCCTGGAGCCATTGAATTGAATTGCCTTGCTCGAGGGCACAATGACAAATGTTTTAAAAAATAAATGCAAGTATGAAGGTAGTTTGGTGCCTACCCAAAAAGGGGTTAATATGTGTAGAAAATATCCATCTATATCTATTTATCTATATATTTCCTCAGTGTTATTATATCTCCTACTGTAAATATCGGTCAGACACTTCAAACCCTTGTTTTTTATGATTTATTTTTTGACTGTTTTTTTTTTGCGATTGATGAATGTGTTATTCAGTGCATTTTTATGGGCTATAGTAGTAAAGGCTAAATTCAATATTTTATCAAATTATTTTTTGATATTTCTTTGGGAAACCTAAAGGAGTCCTAAAATTCTAAATCAAATAGCTAATTGATCCATAGTATGACGTCTTAAAACAATTCCATATGTCAGCTTAGAGAGATGATGAAAGTAGAGATAAGAAGTAAGAAACTAGCAGAAATGTTTCATTTGATCAACCAACTAATAAGACACAGCATTGTAGATAACAACTAGACCATATACAAGTTGAACAGGGCAGAGTCACGGCTTTGTAGATAACAACTAGACCATATACAAGTTGGACAGGGTAGAGACACTGTCACGAAGTCGGCTCCTCTCCTTGTTTGGGCGGCGTTCAGCGGTCGACGTCACCGGCTTTCTAGCCATCGCCGCTCAACTTCTCATTGATCCATTTGTTTTGTCTTGTTCCCTGCACACCTGCTTTTCATCCCCCAATCACACTGCATGTATTTATTCCTCTGTTCCCCCTCATGTCTTTGTGTGATATTGTTTGTTGTTATGTGTGTGTCGCATGAGGCTGGTTTGCGCCGGGTATGTGTTTATTTTTGTTTATTGTACCGGTGGTGAACTGTGGGCTTTATCGCTTTTCCTGTGGGAGAGAATAAAGTGCGCCTGTTACAACCCATCTCTACTCTCCTGCACCTGACTTCTTTTTACCAGTTGCACGCCCTTACAGACACAGCATTGTAGATAACCACTATACCATATCCAAGTTGAACAGGGTAGAGACACGGCTTTGTAGATAACATCTAGACCATATAAAAGTTGAACAGGGCAGAGACACAGCTTTGTAGATAACATCTAGACCATATAAAAGTTGAACAGGGCAGAGACACAGCTTTGTAGATAACATCTAGACCATATACAAGTTGAACAGGGCAGAGACACAGCTTTGTAGATAACATCTAGACCATATAAAAGTTGAACAGGGCAGAGACACAGCTTTGTAGATAACATCTAGACCATATAAAAGTTGAACAGGGCAGAGACACAGCTTTGTAGATAACATCTAGACCATATACAAGTTGGACAGGGCAGAGACACAGCTTTATCTCTTCCCGGATTTGACTACAGGTGTGACCTGGAGTAGACTAAACACTGTAGCTGCTGTTGATGGAATGACTCCCTCTAGACTCACAGTCCTTCTCCTCAGGAGGTGCATTTCCAGTAGAGTTGATCAATGTAGGCTGTGTAGCTGGATTCTATTTACCTGTGTACCAGTCAGGTTAACTTACAAAACATTTGCTTAACAACCGGACACCAACGTGATCCAATGAACAAAAAGGTGAAGTTTATGCTAAATGCTTCACTCTCTTGCCTTTAAGGAGGATGTTTGTGTTGTGGGGGTACATGTGGGTTTTTACAAAATTTCAGCCTATTCCCTTTATAGTGCACTAGGGTCCTGGTAGAAAGTAGTGCACTATTAAGGGAATCGGGTTCTATATGTGACGCATCCTACATGTGCCGATGTCTCTTTAGATACCTGTCTTATCTTTTACCACATGACCATTATTATCCAATGGAATGATGATGAACTAGTTCTGTATGTTTCTAAACAGGCAAAGAGAAACTGTAGATACAGTGGGGCAAAAAAGTATTTAGTCAGCCAACAATTGTGCAAGTTCTCCCACTTAAAAAGATGAGAGAGGCCTGTAATTTTCATCATAGGTACACTTCAACTATGACAGACAAAATGAGAAAAAAAATCCAGAGAATCACATTTTAGGATTTTTAATTAATTTATTTGCAAATTATGGTGGAAAATAAGTATTTGGCCACCTACAAACAAGCAAGATTTCTGGCTCTCACAGACCTATAACTTCTTCTTTAAGAGGCTCCTCTGTTCTCCACTCGTTACCTGTATTAAGGGCACCTGTTTGAACTTGTTATCAGTATAAAAGACACCTGTCCACAACCTCAAACAGTCCACTGTAACTGCCATGATTAAAAACAGTCATGAGGGTTATTTCAGGTCAGGCTCACTAGCATGGTGACTATAGTAGCTGCTGCCATTTGTCCTATTTCACACTTGTACATGTCTGAGTTGGACAAGTGTTTCTTGCAAATGTTTGACCTTGTCTGCTCCTGGAGTTGAACCAGCGACCTTTCGGTTTCTGGCCCAATGCTCTGACCTCAGGTAGCAGTACAGAACAACACTAAGGTGTGTTATAGAGTAGTGCACTAGACAGCTGATGATGCCCGAAAGGCAATTTCCCCATTCACAGAGAACACATTTATGGTAAATGCATACGAATGTCTGCTGAAGTTGCATTGTCAGATGTCTAGTGCTCTAGACCACGCCTTGTATTGAATCCCAGCCTGTGTGTGCCTATATAGTTGACCATCATTTCTCATGTTGATAGTGGAGTCTCTTCTGGTTCTAAAGTACAGTTGTGTTCTAATACAGTATAATGGAACCCTTCTACTTCACAATGGGAGTGTAACAATGGAGCAGAACGTTCTGTTTTCTCTTTTCCAAACTGGTTGAAAGACTATTTAACCCTGTAACCCAGCAACACGTCTGGCTGATACTAAGTCTGGCTACTCAAAGTCCTGCTGACTTCAGTCTTGAAAGGCTATTTAACCCTGTAACCCAGCAACACGTCTGGCTGATACTAACTCACAGTCCTGCTGACTTCAGTCTTGAAAGACTATTTAACCCTGTAACCCAGCAACAAGTCTGGCTGATACTAACTCACAGTCCTGCTGACTTCAGTCTTGAAAGACTATTTAACCCTGTAACCCAGCAACAAGTCTGGCTGATACTAACTCACAGTCCTGCTGACTTCAGTCTTGAAAGACTATTTAACCCTGTAACCCAGCAACAAGTCTGGCTGATACTAAGTCTGGCTACTCACAGTCCTGCTGACTTCAGTCTTGAAAGACTATTTAACCCTGTAACCCAGCAACACGTCTGGCTGATACTAAGTCTGGCTACTCAAAGTCCTGCTGACTTCAGTCTTGAAAGGCTCTTTTGATGTTGGCGACATGATGCGTTGATAATGAAGAGGGCTGTGTTTTTACTGGTTGTCTCTCCTCCTATTCTCATTCCTATGTTTAGACACTGCTGATGCCTGACAGATCTTATGATGCCTGGATAGGTATTTTAAGTATCAGCTAACCACATCATATGTTACAGCAATTTTCCAGGCGATGACACAGTCGATGACACAGTCGATGACACAGTCGATGACTTGGCACGCAACCTTCGGTTGTTGCCTCACACAGCCTCACACAGCCTCACACAGCCTCATGCGCCGCCACCTTCCATTACAACTGTTGTATTTTCAAATCCAAACAATGAGAGGTCTCAACCTCAGAGAGAAAAAAACATGAGACAGAATCAATCAATGCATCCGCTAAGTTTCGGAGAGAATATTGCAAAGGCTTCTTGTCCAGACCAGTGAGTTACAGCTCTTCCTCGTTGTACAGTATACCACGGGGTTCGTGTTAACCAGGCTACTTGTCCAGACCAGTGAGTTACAGCTCTTCCTCGTTGTACAGTATACCACGGGGTTCGTGTCAGCCAGGCTACCTGCAATTTACAACAGGGGAGATAAATTGCACAGTAAACAAATGTAATTTGACTCCAATCAAATTTGACTCCATTTGGAAGACCCAAGGTTTAATATCCTAAATGATGTCTTGACATGTTGCTTCAAAATATCCACATACAGTGCCTTGCGAAAGTATTCGGCCCCCTGGAACTTTGCGACCTTTTGCCACATTTCAGGCTTCACACATAAAGATATAAAACCGTATTTTTTTGTGAAGAATCAACAACAAGTGGGACACAATCATGAAGTGGAACGACATTTATTGGATATTTCAAACTTTTTTAACAAATCAAAAACTGAAAAATTGGGCGTGCAAAATTATTCAGCCCCCTTAAGTTAATACTTTGTAGCGCCACCTTTTGCTGCGATTACAGCTGTAAGTCGCTTGGGGTATGTCTCTATCAGTTTTGCACATCGAGAGACTGACATTTTTTACCATTCCTCCTTGCAAAACAGCTCGAGCTCAGTGAGGTTGGATGGAGAGCATTTGTGAACAGAAGTTTTCAGTTCTTTCCACAGATTCTCGATTGGATTCAGGTCTGGACTTTGACTTGGCCATTCTAACACCTGGATATGTTTATTTTTGAACCATTCCATTGTAGATTTTGCTTTATGTTTTGGATCATTGTCTTGTTGGAAGACAAATCTCCGTCCCAGTCTCAGGTCTTTTGCAGACTCCATCAGGTTTTCTTGCAGAATGGTCCTGTATTTGGCTCCATCCATCTTCCCATCAATTTTAACCATCTTCCCTGTCCCTGCTGAAGATAAGCAGGCCCAAACCATGATGCTGCCACCACCATGTTTGACAGTGGGGATAGTGTGTTCAGGGTGATGAGCTGTGTTGCTTTTACGCCAAACATAACATTTTGCATTGTTGCCAAAAAGTTCAATTTTGGTTTCATCTGACCAGAGCACCTTCTTCCACATGTTTGGTGTGTCTCCCAGGTGGCTTGTGGCAAACTTTAAACGACACTTTTTATGGATATCTTTAAGAAATGGCTTTCTTCTTGCCACTCTTCCATAAAGGCCAGATTTGTGCAATATACGACTGATTGTTGTCCTATGGACAGAGTCTCCCACCTCAGCTGTAGGTCTCTGCAGTTCATCCAGAGTGATCATGGGCCTCTTGGCTGCATCTCTGATCAGTCTTCTCCTTGTATGAGCTGAAAGTTTAGAGGGACGGCCAGGTCTTGGTAGATTTGCAGTGGTCTGATACTCCTTCCATTTCAATATTATCGCTTGCACAGTGCTCCTTGGGATGTTTAAAGCTTGGGAAATCTTTTTGTATCCAAATCCGGCTTTAAACTTCTTCACAACAGTATCTCGGACCTGCCTGGTGTGTTCCTTGTTCTTCATGATGCTCTCTGCGCTTTTAACGGACCTCTGAGACTATCACAGTGCAGGTGCATTTATACGGAGACTTGATTACACACAGGTGGATTGTATTTGTCATCATTAGTCATTTAGGTCAACATTGGATCATTCAGAGATCCTCACTGAACTTCTGGAGAGAGTTTGCTGCACTGAAAGTAAAGGGGCTGAATCATTTTGCACGCCCAATTTTTCAGTTTTTGATTTGTTAAAAAAGTTTGAAATATCCAATAAATGTCTTTCCACTTCATGATTGTGCCCCACTTGTTGTTGATTCTTCACAAAAAAATACAGTTTTATATCTTTATGTTTGAAGCCTGAAATGTGGCAAAAGGTCGCAAAGTTCAAGGGGGCCGAATACTTTCGCAAGGCACTGTAAATCAACTTGGGGACATTTACTGCTGAGCCTTCAGTACTAATTCTGTCTCTATGTTCAGGCCACCCGCTGTCCAGCTGAGATCCTGAAAATGGCAGAAATATGCAGAGAAGAAGAAGGAAAAGAGGAAGATGATGATGAAGAAGAATACAACAGAGAAGCGGGTATGTAATCAGTCCAAAGGATTGTGATATTGTCTACTGAAGTATCACCAGCTTTATTCATTTTAATATACTCCTCCACGTCATATTTTGCAAATAAATTCATTCAAAATTCTACAATGTGATTTTCTGGATTTTTTTTCTCATTTTGTCTGTTATAGTTGAAGTGTACCTATGATGAAAATTACAGGCCTCTCTCATCTTTTTAAGTGGGAGAACGTGCACAATTGGTGGCTGACTAAATACTTTTTTTGCCCCACTGTATATACTGCGTTTTATACCATCTCCTGCACCTTGCCTGTGCCACTCGGCCATTGCTCATCCATATACTTATATGTACATATTCTCAGCCCAGGACCGAGTTTGGGAAACCCTGGTCTATTCTAAGCAGTAAGGTTAATAGAGTATAATGAACATTGTTTCCAGAGAAAAGTGATATATTCTTTGGTATCTGGAAGTGTGACCTGTCAGATTCAATGAAACTCTCCTGTTCTGTGACAAAGTGACTTTTGAATTGCACTGAATTAAATTATACTTCCTGTCACTTAAATTCTTATTCTACATCCTGTGCAGTGTTGCCAATTTAATTAGAATTTCAAATCATGAGTTGAATGGGAGTCTATTCTAAAATTCAGATTTGAGCACAACCCTGGTGTATAAAATATCATATAGTGTTTTCGATTGCAGTATTCTACACTGAACAAAAATATAAACGCAACATGCAACAATTTCAACAAATTTACTGAGTCACAGTTCATATTAGGGAATCGGTCAATTTAAATAAATAAATTAGACTCGAACCTATGGATTTCACAATTGGACGCAGCCATGGGAGGGCATAGGCCCACCCACTTGGGAGCCAGGCCAAGCCAATCAGAATGAGTTTTTCACCACATCAACTCACTTCATGCTACAAATGCAAAGTCATTCATTCACTTACATTTATACTATCATTAATTTATACAATTGACCTGTCTGATGATGATAATATTAATGACAACAGATATGAATTGACCTGTCTGATGATAACACGACAACAGGTATATATACACACACACACACACACACACACACACACACACACACACACACACACACACACACACACACACACACACACACACACTCTCTCTCTCTCTCTCTCGGCATGGGAAACACATGTTAAGTAGATAAAGAATAAAAATTCAGAGAAAACATTACACTCACAGAAGTTCCAAAAGAATAAAGACATTTCAAATGTCATATTGTGTCGATATCTCTCTCGCATTCCTCCCTCACAGCATCACATGCCCATGGCTCCTCCTCTTCCTCTTCCCCCACATTACAGTGTAATGTCCTGCTGAACCACCAGGGGGCCCTAGAGATAGGGTTGCAAAATTGCTGAATATTTTAATAAATTCCCTAGTTTTCCCAAAATCACTTTTGGAGGATTCCCTGAATCAGGAGGGTATAGTCAGAGATGTTATATCGACTTCGCAGCTAGATTAGAATGGTTTAACCATGGTCTCTTGACTGACTCTCACACCTATTTTGGTTTGTTGTCAGTTTGTCCACAAGAGGGCGACGCACTACTAGAGACCTTTGGTAGGATGTGTCATGGGATGAGCTGAGCTGCTCAAAACGAAAGGAAACTGTAGCGCTCTGCCATCGGGCTTCATTATTTTCCAGTCGGCTGGCTGCGCCTGGAGTGTCTGAAAATGGACTCATCAAAAGTAAGACAATATAGTTCGGAAAGGAAAACTTAGTGTGTTACTATTTTATCTGTTAACGTCCCTGAAAAAGGTTGTTGATACAGTTAAGTAGGCTACATTGTATCCGTTTCATATTTGATTTTACAGCAACATGGAAGTGCGAGATTGACTCGATCAAAGTAACGGAAATAGTGATTTACATGATGCAATAACATGTGATGTAATAGACATTAATGTAGGCCTATGAACTATATGTTCTAATCTTGCTATGAATTCATAACGCAGTAATATCATATTAATTCATAGCTAGTACTGGTAGGCACGTCATTCGAAAGTGAAGAAAGCAGAACTCGTTTATAATTTACTTTGTAACGTTAATTAACTGGTAAACTGTTGCGATTTACAATCAAGTGACGTTGTCAAGAGAACTAGTGTTCTCAACAATGACTATCTCATCCATTAAGTTTTATTACACGCCTAGACCCTAACCTGGTGTGGTCCTCAGTAGAAAATACTTCAGACAAGACAGACTGTGTGTGTGTCTGTGTGTGTGTGTGTGTGTGTGTGTGTAGGTGGTAGCTGCCTCTGAGAAGGAACAGAAGCCCGCAGGGAAGGAGAGTGAAGAGACGCCCAGCGAACCGTCCATCACCTCTTATGGAATGTGAGTGAACATAGAGGATATTAGTCCAGGGTGCGAATTATGGGTTGGCTCAAATAAACCGTCAGGGTTTGGGAAGGTTACTTTCTAAATGTGATCCGTTACAGTTACAAGTTATCTGTCGGTAACGTAACTTTTGGATTACCCCCAAACTCAGTAATGTAATCTGATTACATTTCGTTACTTTTAGATTACTTTCCCCTGAAGAGCCATTAGAAGAAGACAATAATGTATGTTAACATTTGAATGACATCTATTGCAGGATAAATCAATGTTAATGTTTCCATAGCTGGCCATATATGGATGTTACATTTTTACTTTGTGGTGGTTATGTAGGCTTCTTCTAACCCATTGCTTTCCACTTCATATAATAATACGATTAAATTATATCTTTACATTAAAAACTAAAGTCTATCAGAATTCCAGGCATTCCAATAATGTTTATACCCCTTGATCTTCAAGAATAGGACTTGGAAATATGGGAGTATAGATTAGCCTAATTGTTTTACCAGAGCATGACCAAAACTAAGGACTTAGCCAGCCTTACTCTGTTTATGATTTTGTTGTCATGGAGGACTGATTCGCCTCATTGATTCCAGTTGAAAAATAAATGCTGATCTCATGGAATGTCATGCTTTGCCAAAGAGTGTGCAATGCTGTCATCAAGGCAAAGGGTCGCTACTTTCAAGAATCTCAAATACAACATATATTTTGATTTGTTCAACACTTTGTTTGGTTACTACATGATTCCTTATGTGTTATTTCATAGTTTTGATGTCTTCACTGTTATTCGACAATGTAGAAAATAGTCCAAATAAAGAAAAACCCTTGAATGAGGAGTGCCCAAACTTTTGACTGGTACTGTATTTATAATTTATAAGTCCAAAAGTGGATGTAGCAACGACAGATTGGCCCTTTAAGCCTATCAAAAGTTTTAGGAAAAAAAGCCTCACTTTTATTCTATAGGCTGGGATCCACACTATGCAGCTGTTATTCTATAGGCTGGGATCCACACTATGCAGCTGTTATTCCATAGGCTTGGATCCGCACTATGCAGCTGTTATTCTATAGGCTGGGATCCGCACTATGCAGCTGTTATTCTATAGGCTGGGATCCACACTATGCAGCTGTTATTCTATAGGCTGGGATCCACACTATGCAGCTGTTATTCTATAGGCTGGGATCCACACTATGCAGCTGTTATTCCATAGGCTTGGATCCGCACTATGCAGCTGTTATTCTATAGGCTGGGATCCGCACTATGCAGCTGTTATTCTATAGGCTGGGATCCGCACTATGCAGCTGTTATTCTATAGGCTGGGATCCACACTATGCAGCTGCTATTCTATAGGCTGGGATCCACACTATGCAGCTGTTATTCTATAGGCTGGGATCCACACCATGCAGCTGTTATTCTATAGGCTGGGATCCACACCATGCAGCTGTTATTCCATAGGCTGGGATCCACACTATGCAGCTGTTATTCTATAGGCTGGGATCCACACTATGCAGCTGTTATTCTATAGGCTGGGATCCACACTATGCAGCTGTTATTCTATAGGCTGGGATCCACACTATGCAGCTGTTATTCTATAGGCTGGGATCCACACTATGCAGCTGTTATTCCATAGGCTGGGATCCACACTATGCAGCTGTTATTCTATAGGCTGGGATCCACACTATGCAGCTGTTATTCTATAGGCTGGGATCCACACTATGCAGCTGTTATTCTATAGGCTGGGATCCACACTATGCAGCTGTTATTCTATAGGCTGGGATCCACACTATGCATCTGTTATTCTATAGGCTGGGATCCACACTATGCAGCTGTTATTCTATAGGCTGGGATCCACACTATGCAGCTGTTATTCTATAGGCTGGGATCCACACTATGCAGCTGTTATTCTATAGGCTGGGATCCACACTATGCAGCTGTTATTCTATAGGCTGGGATCCACACTATGCAGCTGTTATTCTATAGGCTGGGATCCACACTATGCAGCTGTTATTCTATAGGCTGGGATCCACACTATGCAGCTGTTATTCTATAGGCTGGGATCCACACTATGCAGCTGTTATTCCATAGGCTGGGATCCACACTATGCAGCTGTTATTCCATTGGCTGGGATCCACACTATGCAGCTGTTATTCTATAGGCTGGGATCCACACTATGCAGCTGTTATTCTATAGGCTGGGATCCACACTATGCAGCTGTTATTCCATTGGCTGGGATCCACACTATGCAGCTGTTATTCTATAGGCTGGGATCCACACTATGCAGCTGTTATTCTATAGGCTGGGATCCACACTATGCAGCTGTTGCAAGAGCGCATTTTTCAGCTTAAACTTCTTGAATTCAACCATTAATGGGTTCAAATACACATTTAGATTTGTGATCAGCCATCCACAACCACCACAATCCATAAGCTAAATGAGAGAGCAGCAGTGTGTTTCACATCAATGAGCTATGTAGATCAATATTAAGTGATATCCGTATCGCCGTCATCCTTACCTCAAAGCGTTTCTTCAAGTTTGATACCGACAGCAGTCGCACCATTGGAAGAAAGGGAGTGTTTTATGTCACATGATCTGTAAAGACTCCAAACATTCATGAATTATAGACAACTCATGAACTAGGGTGTAAACATGTTTTGATTCAACTCATGTATTATATTGAATGTAGGCTTCCTGTTCTGCGTGTGTTCCAGTGTGTTCCAGTGTGTAAAATTGCCTCGTCTGAGAGTGTAGGCCACCAGCAGTGGTGTAGGTCTAGTGGAGGGTAAACACAATTGACCCACTTTTTTCAGACAAATGCAGTGAAGTATTGGGAGCGTTACTTTTTTCACCGCGACTGCCTATCAGAGTTTACCCACCAATATTTTGACCACTACGTCACAACACCATAGTACCCTCCAAGCTCGTCATCAAGCTCGAGACCCTGGGTCTCGACCCCGCCCTGTGCAACTGGGTCCTGGACTTCCTGACGGGCCACCCCCTAGGTGGTGAGGGTAGGCAACAACATCTACCCCCGCTGATCCTTAACACTGGGGCCCCACAAGGGTACTGGTTCTGAGCCTCTCCTTTACCCCCTGTTCACCACGACTCACGTGGTTACTGGCACGCCTCCAAGTCAATCATCAAGTTTGCTGACAACACACAGTGGTAGGCTTGATTACCAACAACCACGAGACGGCCTACAGGGAGGAGGTGAGGGCCCTCGTCAGTGTGGTGTCAGGAAAATAACCTCACACTCAACATCAACAAAACTAAGGAGATGATTGTGGACTTCAGGAAATAGCAGAGGGACCACACCCCCTATACCCACATCGATGGAACAGTAGTGGAGAGGGTAGCAAGTTTTAATTTTGACCACCGTCACTGGCACTGGTTCACATCACAGACAAACTGAATTTGTCCACTACACAGGCAGCATCGTGAAGATCAGGCGCAGCAGTGCCTCTTCAACCTCAGGAGGCTGAAGAAATTCGGCTTGTCACCAAAAGCACTCACAAACTTCTACAGATGCACCAATGACCAGAGCATCCTGGCGGGCTGTATCACCGCCTGGTCACTGGCTACTGGCTCCGCCCTCAACCGTAAGGCTCTACCAGAGGGTAGTGAGGTCTGCACAACGCATCACCGGGGGGCACTGGCTACTGGTTCCCTCCAGGACACCTATTTTGACCACCCGTCATGTTACAGGAAGGCCATAAAGATCATCAAGGACATCAACCACCGAGCCACTGCCTGTTCACCCCGCTATCATCCAGACTGGCGAGGTCAGTACAGGTTCATCAAAGCTGGGACCAGAGACTGAAAAACAGCTTCTATCTCAAGGCCATCAGACTTTTAAACAGCCACCACTAACATTGAGTGGCTGCTGCCAACACACTGACAATGACACTGACTCAACTCCATCCACCTTAATAATGGGAATTGATGGGAAATGATGTAAATATATCACTAGCCACTTTAAACAATGCTACCTTATATAATGTTACCACCCACATTATTCATCTCATATGCATACGTATATACTGTACTCTATATCATCTACTGCATCTTTATGTAATACATGTATCACTAGCCACTTTAACTATGCCAATTTGTTTACATACTCATCTCATATGTTATACTGTCTCGAGTTTATCATCTACTGTATCTTGTCATGCTGCTCTGGTACCATCACTCATTCATATATCCTTATGTACATATTTTTATCCCCTTACACTGTGTATAAGACAGTAGTTTTGGAATTGTTAGTTAGCTTACTTGTTGGTTATTACTGCATTTCGGAACTAGAAGCACAACATTACATCACTCGCATTAACATCTGCTAACCATGTGTATGTGACAAATAAAATTTGATTTGA